>NC_056737.1:155082387-155094887 GCF_019279795.1 Protopterus annectens | reverse complement strand
GTTCTGCAGGAACATGCTCTACTGCCCTCACAGAAAGCAGGGAAAGGACTTGCTTGTGAGCCTCTGCCCATTGGTTTGGAGGTAGATCTGGGAACCCTTTTGGGGTTGGAAGGGTGTGGAAAGAAATTTTTTATTCCTTGGACACTATGTTGAGAACCCAGTGGTCATTAGTAATGGTGGCCCAGGTGCTTGCGTGAAAGGAGAGTTTTCCTCCTAGGGGTAAGTGAAGGTGGGCAGCGGGAGGGGGTGGGGGAGGTGAGTCATTGTGAGTTCTTACCATAAGGGGGTGGCTCAGAACTCCCTGATTTTGAAGTTTAGGTAGTCCACTGCTTAGATCTCTGCATTCCCTGTGGCTGCTGTCTGGGGGGTCTGGTTCTCTGCGGTCTAGGCTGGACTGACTTAGTGGGAGCAGGAAAGGACCAGTGCTTGGTGGGACAATGCCTGCTGAACCCGGGTGGCTGGACCTGTAAGAAATCCTTAACTGTATGCATAGATTTAGCTTTTTCTTCCATCTTTTTTAGGACCTCTTCTGCCTTAGTGCCAAATAAGTTGTCTTTGTGCAAGGGTGCATCCAATAATTTAGATTTAACATGATTTGGCAAGGGCTGTTCCTTAAGCCATGCATGCCTTCTAATGACAGATCTGGTGACTGCTGCCCAGCAAGAAGCTTCTAGGGCATCAAAACCACAGTGCAAAGTGTGTTTAGTTACTTGACTTGCAGAATGCATTAACTCTTGTAACTCTTTAGATTCTGCACAAATAGGAAAGGAGGACATTTTTTGTTTAAGGAGTTCCAGGGTATGTTGCTGAAATTTTAGCATATGGAACTGACAGTTTAGTGCCCTGATAGCAAGAGTAGCTGAGGTGTATACTTTTTCACTCCATCTGTCTAGTGCTTGGGAATCCCTATCTGAGGGGGTGGGATTCTTAGCAGAGGTTGCTTTAATCCCTTTAGGCCCTTGAGAAATAACCTCAGGGTCAGCAGTAGGATTTTTAAAAAGAAATTTGTGTGAGTCAGGGACTCTATAGTACCTGTCGGGTTTTCTGGGTGCAGGAGGGAGGCTGTCAGGAGTCAAGCTGGATTCCAGGAAAACATCCTCTACAACATCCAAGACTGGGGGGATGGCCAAGGGTCTGTACTGTGGAAGAGCTAAGAATTCCCTGAGTCTCTTTTTTGACTGAGGGTAGTCCTGACTCTCCCATTGGAAATGCTCCCTTAAGGTATGAAGGGTTTCCCCAAAGGAAAAATCCTTTGGGGGGAGGCTGAAGGGATGGAATCCACTGCATCAAAATCCTCATAAGTAGAGAGAGGTTGCATGTCTTCATATTCAGATGCATCAGCGTCATCTGACTCTTGTTCAGACAAAACTACAAGGGACAGATCTCTTTTCCTTTTGGAGGGGGTAGCTTGGCTTCCCCTGATCAGCATGATAAGGTCTTCCACCATTTTAAGCATTTGAGACTGAGGCAGGGAAGCAGGTGACTGAGATTGGGTCATCAGTTTCTTGGGTGTGGTTCATACCCTGGGCCAAAGAAACTCATTCATTTTCGAAAGAACAGTAGTTGCAAAAGAAGACGTCTGTTTGTGTTGAGAATCAGTAGTGCAAAGGACTTCCTCCGAAGCCGGTCCCTGCTAAGCGGCTCCGGACCCATCCAAGGTAGAGATGACCACAGGAGCCTTAGTCAAAGAAGAGTTTTGCGGCATACCAGACTCCGAAAGGGTCTCAGTAGTGGCCTGCAAATCCACAGAAGTGGGCATCAGGGGATGCAAAAGCACCTCACTGAGCCCCGGAGAACTGACAACTAGCTTAATGGTGTGTCATTGGTAGTGTTGGACCTATGCAGTCTGTCTCTGTTTATATCTTTATGTTTTTTTGGAAGATCTGCTGTCAGATGGCTTACCGAAGCAATATCGAAGTTCAAGGACTGTAAGTGAAAATATCTAGCTACAATGATGGCCCAACGATGGATAGTTCTGGCGTTGAACAAAGCAGAGAAGCGACAGCGTGGGATGTCGTGGTCTGGGGCTAAACAAGTGATGCAGTAAGAAATAAAGTCTTGGTGTGGTATTTGCTTTCCACAGGCGAGACAATTGTTAACTTTTTCTGACATCGGTTAGTGCAAGAAAAAAGGATCCCCAATGGGGTACTTAGCTTTAGAAGACTTCAACTTCAGTTTGGTAGACAAAACTCAGGTAGCGGACAACCAGCCCTCGTGCGAACTGCTTCTGCTTCGGGCTCCACAGCAAGAAAGACTGATGTAATGGCATCGACTGCCTTACTTTATACTACTGACGACCTGACATCAGTCCTGAAGTGACAGCAACCGACACAGAAATACTAAGCCTCTGGTTTTCGGGCTGGCCGAGGGATACTCTGATAACCCAAATGTGATGACTGTAACAGTGAAACACGAAGAACATCAGCACATAGCCTTAATGCGACACACACACACACACACACACACACACACACACACACACACACACACACACACACACACACACGCACACACACGAATGCAAGCATGCATGCACCTTCACCAAGCCAAAATACAGCTGCCATAATGACAAGGCAGACTTTCCTAATGTAGTAGAAATTATATACATGGAATAAATAAAAGATATAAAAAAGTCAAATGAGAACAAAATATCAAACTGTAGCTATCAGAAATAACAATTCATATTCTTTCTTTTAAATAATAGGAATGGAATGTTAAAAACTGTTATGGGCATTCTAAGTTGCACAGCTGGTTGTGCACCTGCGTGTATTTTGGTGCCTGGGCACAACTTTCACAGTGCATGCATTATACATCCTTCTTCATTATTGTGATGTGTATTTTCAGTGTTCAGGGATTCCTAATAACCCTAACAGAAAACAATGTCCATGGGAATTTATAGCACACAGCTGTAATACATAATTGACCAGTAGAGGGCAGTGTGATCCCACATAAACTTCCTAGCATTGCCATGTCCTTGTCTCCATCTGCTAAAATGAAAAACCTCTAACTGCTGTAATAAATTTGGCTAAATTAGCTGCTAAATGGTTATCTCAAGTAATATGTATTTGCATTAATCATCTTGCTCTAAACCAGAACAAGCCAGAGTCTTAAAGATGTACTAAATTCATACTGTCCATTTAATTACAGCTAATAAGTGTATAATATACAACAGTTCTGTGAAGTACAACTTGATTTTTCAGAAGAGGAAGGCCACATAAAAAATAAACATTCTATTTAATATATGTGAAGATTTAATTTTAGAACTACCATTAGTACACACTTAAAAGTGTTGAGAAAATTAGCATTTAATTTAATTAATAGCTTTGAAATAATAATATACTAGTTTAAAACTTTTTATTGTTTTCTAGCCTTGCATAAATTAAATGAACGTACAATGGCTTCCAACAACTAGCTAATGGGCATTAATAAAATGAAACATGCTAAATGTAGCAAGGTGGAATATAATTTAAAGTACCTCTCACTAGATGAACAACAAAATTATCAGTGAAAAAAGCAAAGAAATTTTGGTTTGTGGAACCCTTTTTATATGCACCACATAATATTTTAAAATCCCTGCAGAGTGAACAGGAGTCATTAGGCAAATAAAATTGCTAACGAGTGTGCAGCACTGGAAAAATGAGCACATTTACAGCAGAGGCAGCTCGCTGTGGCAGTAACAACACTGTTCTAAGAATTAAAGCTAGTGGGCACCACTTAAAAAACGATGTCATTGTGTTTCTTTGAAACTTGATTATGTATTATGCCATGCTGACACTAAATAAATAGTAAACGGCACCAGGTGCTAAGAAGTTTCATATGCAGGGACTACATTTGCAGTAGTGTACTATGTTTCCACCTGCATATATCAATGCCACAACAGAGGCAGAGACACAACAGTTTAATAATTTGACAGTAAACTTGCTATAACAAGCTTGTCAGGCACAGACAAGAGGGAAATGCCCAGGACATGGTGTGGAGTCTTAATATTTACCATGAACGTGAAACTTATCAGCTAGGATTTGAAAGGATCCATGAAAAGATTGAACTCAAGTGCTACCACCATATACATATTCAAGCGTTGTTTCCATTTTTTAGATATCTTTTTACATGGTTCTTTAATGCAAAGTGGTATAATCATTTGATATGCAATCCATGGAATAAGTGAGCATAAAGGATCCCCCACCAGGGAGGAATGCCTATTTGTTGCTCTCAGCACAACAGTCTCTGTAGGGTGCCTTCATGTTAGGGGAGAAAGTCATGCACCTATGTCACATGCTTCCTTTGCCAGTAAAGGGAACCAGCAAGACATAGGGTCATACGTCCACTGCATCATCTGAGGAACGCAGCTTAAAATGGAAACAAGACAGTTGCATTAGACACAAAGGGAATTCAGCTTGGAGATGATTGCTGCAAACCCCTTCTATTGGCTGCCTTCTAAACAGAGGGAATAAGTTGATACAGCCCATATCTGTTCTATGATGCTGCATCACAGCCACAAACGTTCCATCTACTGAAGAAGATAACGCCAGTGTTGCAAGAACATTGATGCCAATTAAAAAAGAAATTAGTGTTTCTAAAGGGACAAACTTCCTGCACTCCCATGTTGGCTGATTCCCCTTCCTGCATACACTACTTAAATAATATTAATGCCACAGACGCAATTACAGCAAAAAAGAGAGCATCATGGGAACAAAAACATGCTCCCTCTCCTCATCTGCAGTATTCTGCTGTTATATTCAAATATTTGAAGATCACCTGCATTTCAGAAACTGAACACTAGATAAAAATCTCCACCAGAAATTACCCATAGCTAAAAGAAAATAAAAGAAAAAATCTTAATGCAAATATTATCACAAAAAAATAACTTACAGGACAATGACAATCGCTGTCAGTGCATGACATTGCTTGGAGTTTATGTACTCCAAAATAGTTGACATGCATGTAAAAGTATGAATTTCACTTCTGCAATCACAGTGCTACACAAAAGCCCCTTCTGTATGAAAATGCTGCTTTGCATTGATTCAAACCCTTACACAGCAAAATATATAGTCATGGCCCTTGGACACATAGTTTAATCATTTATAGTTTAACTGAATTAAATACATGGTTGAGTAAAAGCAGAACGCCAAACAAAACAATATTCTGTGTCACAAGACAGCCTTTCTTAGTTAACTGTAATAAAGAGTGATCAACCTTTGATATTCTGAAATTTGTACCAATTTCTTGGATTCATAGCCACTGTGCTGAAATAAGTAATGCAGCAAAAAATAGAAAAAATGATAAAAGGTTAAGACATCTGTTCCATTTTTCCATTAACTTAAGCTAAACTGGTATCTATTAAGACCCCATAATAAAAATAACTAGTGTAACAAAGGCATGTAAATACGAATGATATGATGAGTTGTAACCTTCCTTTTATTTCTTACATTTTTTATAATATTATTGCATTGACCACATATAACAGTATATAATAACTTATCAGTTGACATGTTTATCATTAGATACTCGTTTACATCCTCACTTCTTCAATGCTCCTGACCATCCAACCAGACACTTAGTAAGTGACTCGACTGTTCCTATCCAGCTAACATGTCACAGACACAGTCAGTGATGATTACGATGATAATAGTAGAAGAAAATGCAGTAGACCTGTCAGCCGTCAGGTAGAGTGCTGTTACATCTATCATACCTCCAATGATCAGATAAGCAATCCTCTACTTAACCAACAGGAAAAGATAAATATCTCTCCTACATAAGCAATGGTTAACTGCTTCTGAAAAGCAATATCACTTTTGGGTAGCATGCCATTTCTGTTACAAATAGAATTTGAGTTTTGAAAAATGCTGTTTTCAGACATCTTTATTACAAGTTTCTGCACACACAGCCAGCAGCCTACCTTCCATACAACTGTATAACTTCAGTCATGTGTGTGCATGGGGAAGAGGTTCATGGGTTATTATCAGCACTGTAATGCAGTTTCATACATATCAACTACATTGCTCAAGAATTCTGGATAAAGCCAAAATTAATGAGGTGAGAAAAGGCTCAAAATTAGGAAAAATTTTTAAATATTACTCTCACTTAAAAATGTAATATAACAAAGGGCTTTGTAGAAAATGTATTTTCAGAGCACTATAAAGTAAGAAACTTTAATGTCTGGCATTACTGATGGATTGTAATCCTCAATGATTGTGATTAACCAGGAAATCAGAAATTTTGCAAGGAACAGGGCAAGAATATAAGGCAAAATCAGGGCTATTCTACAAATTTCTGGGAAGTTGAGAGGCGTGTATGAAAGGCAGTCAAATGAATATCATTCGAGTAGTCAACGTACACTGTGAACAGTTCTCACCATCCCACTGCAGTACAAAAAATAATACATTTGTGATACAATAAAGGGGAAAGGAATTTTACAGAAGGGTCCTCTGTTCTATATACACTGACAGTTTGTCTGTGAGTTCAGTATAAACTGTTTTTCTGATATCCTTATTCCAACAATATCCTTCTTATATTTTTATTCCTCTCTCTGGCATCAAAGAACTCTCTGTAACAGTGCTGACAACCACAAAACCTATGGCAAAAATATATGTGGGAGAGAATAAAAAGTGTTTTAGCATGTCTTCACAACAGAGCAGAAACCCAGGACATACATTTTGATTAGGTAGGACAAGAATCTAGGAGTTACAGGGGAGAGGGTAGTCAAAACCCAAACAAAGTCAAGCTGGAGGAGTAGTCCTCAGATGGAAACACTTTGCCAGATAAAAAATAATAACTCTTGCAAGTCAAGATGGAACATTATTTACAGTTAGCAAAATTATGTATTCAAGATCCCATGACTTTCTGTATCCATAGTGGCCACTGCAAAGACTGCAATGGATACAAAATGTAGGGGTTAACAGGTATGTAGCACTATCTACACTTTATCATGTTTCTGATACCCCTAGGATTTAACAGAAACAACATTGCTATGCATAACCCAGGCTTTGTTTCATGCATTTAAACAATTTCTACAACTGCAGAGTACTTTCATGCATTTCTATGATCATCCTAAAAAAGGACCTCCAAGCACACCTGCATGTTAATAATGACTAGTCACAAAACGTTCGATAAACAACAGGCACATCTGCATAATCCAAATATTACATGCAATGAGATCCTTCCCCTTTTGAAAATGGGGAACATTCCATTCATACCATTGCAGATTACAATTCTGGAAAGCCTTTCATGCAGAACAAACAGTATAAATGTATGCTGGTAGGTATCCATCCAAGAAGGAGATGTCTATTGGCTGATGTCCACCAAGAAATTCATATTCCAACTCATTAAAGTGCCACTGCGAACTGCTAAAACAAGACCTTTGGAAGGCAGCTGTCGTGCCTTAACCCCAAGACAACTGATCTGCCACAGGCTGTGCTTAAAGTATTCCTAGCTGGAAAATATCAAACTTAACACAGTAGCTACCTCCCCATACAAGTACTATGAGTAAGTCAGTCCTAACACCCTTAGCCCCCAAAAAAGTCACTTAAGGTAGTATTTACTAGTGGGGGGGTACAGTGGGGAATTAGAAGACTAGAGGTAGGAGATAAGTAAAAACTCAGAGTAGCTAAAGGATTCAGATGTTGTTCCTGACTTCCACCTAATTACATAATTAAAGGACCACTATTGCAAGAAACAAAAAAATATATATACATACACACACACACACACACACACACACACACACACACACACACACACACACACACTTCATATCATATGTTTTCTTTAACTAATCTCACTGCATCACTCAAAGTGATTGGTATTATTTTATGATTTGTTCTACCCAAAAATAGCATGATTGGGATGCCATACTGACATGAGTTCTTTCAGGTAAATATTCATTTTCGTACATTGCGCTATTTGTCCTTAGAATATGACATTTTTGACACTCCTTTTGCATCAAGCTGTTCTATTCATTTAGATAGACTGAAAGTGCTCTGAGATTCCACTTAATTTAAAAACCTCTGTTGAAAGTCTCTATACATTTTAAGTGGTTACCTTTGTAATTATCTAAACAGACTTATATGTGCCTTGTTTGAATTGCATAGTGCCAAAATGAGCTGCTTCTATGAAAGAGTAGCAGCTTCTTTAGCTTAAGTGTTTCTTTCTCTTCCACATGCTCCCCTTGTCAGCCAAAGGTGTTAAGTTTCCTGTCCTGACCTAAACTGTCCTCTCAATAGTATCAATATAGCTGGTTTATCTCTGTCAAGCAACCACTCTCTGATGTAGTACAATACAAGTAAGCTGGCAAACCAGAAAAATAATAAAGTAACTAGTTGGCCAACACTTCCCTATCTCACAAACAGCCGTATTTCAGCCCACCAACATGGGGGGGTACCCCCCAACTATACATACCAACTCTGAAGTCACACCACAGTGGGGAAAAGTGAGCCGGGGAAGTGTTGGCCAACTAGTTACTTTCCCCACCTCACAGAGTCAATGAACTGCTCGTTTGATAGATGGACATTTGATGATTGGATTTCTTTGCTGTGCCATTCAATGGTTAGTCCATTCCATGATTAACCATAGACCTGACTTATTAGCTATACAAGAGATATGCACAGGGTGCCACTTCATTTGACAGACGTTTAACAAAAAATGACCAAATAACATACATTTTTCAGGGGTTACACAGCAAACTGAAGAATTCCTGGTGCTTAAATTCGTTATGAATACAATGTTAGATATTATGCAGTAGAAAAGAAAACAACTCACTAAAGAAGGTATCACAATATTGTGTGCAAATTGAACATAATGTCTGTTGAGGGAGTCAAGCAAAATAGACACTCCATGCAGCATGTGTGGGACTGTTTTGGAGGAAGGGAATATTCTGAAATGAGGAAATATTGGTGTGGCTGTCCTTTAAGAAAATGAATGCTTACCTCTACCCCAATCAGGTAGATAATATTACTGCCAAAAAGCTCAGGGCAAAATAAGAGATCAAAATAGCACCAAGGTATATTCTGCATGATCACAGGATAAGATCTCCACTGACAGTCCTTGGTTCTGACAGTAGTTACTGTAAATTCTTAATTGCCAAATAAACATTAATTAATAAATTTACAATAAAATAAAATAAGAATCATAAATGTGTTTGCCACGGTAATTAATATATGAAATACTGTGAGTGATGGGATGGCATTTCATTATGAAATTAATTTAACTCTTCAATTACATATTTATTTTAAGCTTTCAAAAGTACATTTTTCATGAATGTGAACTGAAAAGGCTAGCTTTGATGGGATGAGCATATGTCCATTTGTTGGTTTATAATGTAATAGTTTAGCTGTGGCCTTCTAACTGGTAACACACTAATTGTGAGGTGGGTAAAGATGTACTAAGCCTGAAGTCACAACATCTCAAAGTATTTCCTCTCCTCTGTGATATGATCTTTTCAAGGTTACTATATACAGTTAGTGTGTGTGTGTGCATGTGTGCGTGTATGCGCATGTGTGTGTGTGTGTGTGTGTGTGTGTGTGTGTGTGTGTGTGTGTGTGTGTGTGTGTGTGTGTGTGTGTGTGTGTGTGTGTGTGTGTGTGTGATAAGGATCCCTGCATAAGCCTATCATCCAGGCAGGTATGATATCTTTTTTTTTGTTTTTTTTTTTTGTTATTTCCCTATCTCCTCTCCTGGCAACTGATTTGCATAGTTGAAGGCCTGCTATACCTTCTAAAGAGGACAAACCCTAGGAAAGTTATAGCAGAACATGACTTGGCAGATCCACTCACAAGTCCTTGGCCCATATACTGCCTCCTATGCACTGCCAGTCCAATCAGTGCTGGAAATGCAATGGGCAAGATCTCCTAGCCCCTCCCAGGATAGTTATCCCAGTGTTGGCTACTCTACCCCATCCTCCCCTGCCTGGGCCTTTCAGGACTTGACTCACTAAATGATCTTGGATTATGTGGGAGGCAGGTCTTTTTCCTTTGGTCATCTGGGAGACAGGTCTTTTCCCTTGGTTCATCTGGCAGACAAGACTTTGTCTTTGGGTAATGAGGGAGACAGGGCTTTTTCCTTGGGTCATGTGAGAGACTGAACTTTTTCCTTGAGTCATGTGGGAGACAGGGCTTTTTCCTTGTGTCATCTGGGACACTGGACTTTTTCCTTGGGTCATCTGGGAGAGAGCTTTTTCCTTGGGCATTCTGGGAGAAAGGGCTTTTTCTTTGGATCATCTGGTTGATTGCAAGGGCTTTTTCCTTGGGCCGTCTGAGTGACAAGGCTTTTTCCTTGGGTTGTTTGGATGAATGTCAGGGCTTTTTACTTGGGTCATCTGGGTGATAGGACTTTTTCCATGGGCCATCCAGGATTGAGTCAGTGCCCCCCCTTCTTTTCCATGGAGCTGAAATCAAATAGTGTTTGAACCTGTATATACTTGGTTTCTAACCCTATGTTTAGATTACTACACCACTACGCCACCTATGTACTTATCCACTTATATTGAATCACGTAAAAGCTGCAAGTAATGGAAACATTTTATATCCCAAAATCTCACTTAAAATAAGGTGCAGGGCAATTTATCAAAATGTAATTTACTCAAAACTGGATGTTTTCTCTTTCTAGCTTTACAGAAATGGTTATATTGGCAAATTGACAAGCTGTTTTATTTTCGTTGAGTGTCCCAGTTCCCATAAACTTAGATTACATGTGTTTAAAAATGCGTTTTTCATTTGTGTGATTTGTGGTGCTGGTACAGGAAGTAGTATGCATTAAGGAATGTCATAATAACAAGTGATCCATTAACCATTATAGTAACATTCAAATGCAAGTAATGAATGTAAGTAGAACAAAAACTATATCAAATAAACTCACAGTTCTGCTTCCTGAATAAGAAACACTAAGCATTTCAAAGTTAAGGTCATGTTAACCATTAAAAATGCCTGTTCTTTGCCAAGAAGAAAAAACATCTTGCCAAAAAAAGGAATTACTAGAAAATTGAAATCAAAGTCTAAACCAACGTATTTGAAATATTAAATATTGTAACAGAGGCAAAAGTACTGCAAGTAGGATCTTTAAAAAAAGGTAGCAGTAAATTACATAGAAAAAAATGGAAATTGTTGGAACAATACATCTAGAATAATGGTTCTGAGGAGGAGAGAGGTTTAAGGGAAGGAAGGAATTGAGCAATTTATATAATGTTGGCTTGATGATAATTATACAAAGGAATACACATGATGAATACTGTTTTTAATAGAGAAAATGTTACTGTAGTTTTTCTTTTACATATAAATGTATGTTTACCTATTTCTTAAGTGATAGTTCAGTGAAGGTGAAAAAAAAAAAAAAGAATAAAAACATCTTCAAAGTCTGGTGAGCTATTCAAAAGCTGTTATTACTTTGGTCATGACCTACTCTGGTTCATCTGAAAGCCAGCTGGTTCAGCTCTGAATTGGTAGATGCATCATTACCATTTGAAATGGTTAGTAAAGAAGAAAAGAACCTAAAACATGCCACAAAGGGGAAAAGTTGAAATTTCACCATGTATGTAAATTGTTATTCCCTTTGGATTTCCATGCAATGTACAATATTCACTTGTATTAGCTGACTTTTATTTATTTATTTTTTCGTTATATATTACTACCAACCAGATTATCAGAATAAGAAAAAATTGTAGACATCCTATTGGCTCACACTATAGGGCACAATGTAATCTTTCTTCATTAATGTCCAGTTCCATAACCTTTGTAGCAAAATCACTTCAACAAAATACAGCTCTGCGCCTCAAATTGATTCTTTAACACAAGTTTTAACTTTAGAATCTCTATGTGCAGTTTATGATATAATGTCCCTTTTCAAATATTCTTTAGAACATAATGAAAATGGATAAAACATTATAAAAAGTTAATGTTTCAGCTCTGAAAAGGTAGACATACAGGACAGGCATCAATTCACAAGTTTCATTTTAGGAACAACTGAACAGTTGCCACTGCCTTGATGCAATGTTTCCTCTAAGTTGAGTGACATAATTTAAAACCTAGAATTGCTCCAAAAATAACATTTTTGAGTTCAAGTACATATTGCAACTTTCAAGACCCTTCAGAATGAAAGTATTCCCTGCATTCTCTGATGAATTTTATAAATATGCCCATAGGGTACCTCCACCCACACTCACTGCCATAGAAGTTTCTTCTAAAATGTCTGACTGAAACACTGGCTCTATCAAAAAAAATTACATAACCCACAATACTCTATTCATCATATGGTGTGTGTTTTTTATCTGTTGTGGAGGACTGTAATTTAGTACAGCTTTGTTGCTGTTGTATCCACTATAATACAGCACTATAATTGTCACCATAATTACAGTGAGTAGCACCTTCTCTTGAAAAACAGATAAAATTATATATATATATCCCACAAGAGTCTCCCATACCTGTGATAAAAGCCACAGCAACATTGAAATGTTGAAACACTAAAAATTATATCACTGAAATTATTAAAATATAATACTTTAATCAGGGATCACT
>NC_056737.1:155044887-155077387 GCF_019279795.1 Protopterus annectens | reverse complement strand
TTACTTGCTACTTTAAAGGAACTTACCATTACACTTTTGCAGAAAGTCCTGCTTGCATTTCTTGTTGCAGAGCTTTAAATCATATGATCAGATATTTTATTTCCCACAGTTTGCTTGGATTGTCTGTTACTCTAAAGGAAGCTAAAGGAGAAGACGGTAGAGGCTTTACATTATGCTCATTCACAAGTAAAAATGACTGGTAACATGCAAAGGCAAGGAAAAGTGTCTAAGACTGTTCACAAGCATGAGTTTGCTGCAGAATCCTTAGTGCAGGTGAGCTGAAAATCCAAAGACTTTGAGAGTTTAATCCCAATTGCAGATCTCAGTGTGGTTATATGCACATCAGCAAAGCCATGAGGGCAACTTGAGATAGGCTTAAACAGAAAACCCTGATGGCTACCTGAATGACAGCTCCAGAGAAGGAAATATTTGATGTTCTGCAGAGAATGGAGTGAAGCAAAAACTGCAAAAACTAAAAAAAAAAAAAAAAAAAAAAAAAAAGAGTTAATGCAACTCAATGCAACAAGAAAGTCATACCAAAAGAAGAAATGGTGAAATAGATGCAATAGAAAAATAAGAAGTTGAAGAGAACAGAGCAAATCGTGGATAGAAGCCAAAAATAAAGGTAAATGTCAAGTAATGATGTAGACGAAGAAATGAAAAATTATGCACAACAATGTAAATGATCCATAAATCAAGGAACTGCTTGTTAAAGAATAATATGTGGCAAGAAATCTGGATATAATCATGTGTAAAACAGACAGCATAAGAAGACAAGCCACCTATTTACCCAAAGATAAAATTAAAAGGCAAACTTAGGATAAAATAACATTATGAGAAGACCCAGGAAAATTCAGACAAATATGGTGCATGGATGAAGGACCACAGCCAACATGGTGGTCACAGGGAGTCTGCCCACCTACAAAAAGTTTGATAATCTATACATCTTTGTCATACACTTTTGAATGTTATTGTCTTTCGGCTTTTTCCCGGTTAGGGGTCGCCACAGCGGAACTCCAGTCCGCTAATGATTGGCAGTAGATTTTCACGAGCGCCGAGGTGCCAGCTCGATGTTCAACCTTCAATGAAGGCACGCCCATTTACACATGTCTCTCAAATGCCCACCCAACCGCGGGGAGGACATGCAGACTCCATACAGAAGGCACTCCCTGCACTCCAGCTGAGAATTGAACGGGAGAATCTCTTGCTGTGAGGCAACAATGCTACCGCTGCACCACCGCGGATTTATGTGATACACTTTTGAATAAAAATATCAAAAGCTAAATACTTTGGGTTGTCTAATGGATTTTTTATTTCACATTTTTAATTATACCCGCGGTAGTTGTCGCCTCACAGCAAGACGCTGTCCCATTCGATTACCAGCTAGAGCATCTTCTGTGTGGAGGAATGCATGAATGAGCATGCCTTCGTTGAAGGTTGTGCGTCAGAGCTGGTAACTCGGCACGTAAAAATCCACTACCAAACATTAGCAGACCGGAGTTCCGCTGTGGCAACCCCTAGCTGGGATAAGCCAAAAGACATAACAAGTATTTACAGGATTTGATTCTTTGTGCTTCAATTTTTGTAACAGTGAAGGGATTCCCATGGAAGAACCACTTATCCGTAACGATTTGAAAGCTAAGAAAATTACATTTTTAGTTTTCTCACTCTTGTCCTGAAAAAGAGTGCCACCGATAATCAAAGAAAGTTGAAATAAGAATTTTTTATATAGTAACTTGTTATTACTGATTTAATTTTGAATATGAAAATCACAATGATTGTGTTTTCGTAATTCTAATTTATTGAACAGCATTTACTGATAGTTGATAAACTGATAATTGTCTGAAAAGCAAGTTTTTTCACATAGTGAGTAACAAGCATTTTTTTGAGCTGTGGTAAAAATGTTCATACATTGATTTACAAATGTAAAAACATATTCTCTTAAACCACTGTTGTACCTTTGGCTCCATGCTAAGGATCACATCCTCTGCCTATGTCCTACATTCATCACATGCAAACCCTTTAGCCTTTACTCTGCATTTTTCCTCTCTCTCTCGAATATTTCAACAAATCATTTTCCTTCTGGGGTCTTACACTTAGGATCTAACTCTACCTATTAGGAGTTACTAACCTTTTATCCCCTTAAAGCCAGTTTGTCTAGTTACCAGCTTCAGAATACTTATATGTTTCTGCATAAATAAGTGATCCAATTTTTTTAACACTTATAAATAAAATGTAATGGCATTATCATACTGTTGTACTTAGCATTCTCAAGGAATACGTACTCATGTTTTAGTATGTGTGTTATACATCTGCTCATTTACTGTGACCTCAGTTTTCTGCTTATCTCCTACGTGACGGTTTACAACTGAATGATGCCCTATTATTATGCATTGTAATCTGCCCTCTGGGGGCATCAGCTGTCCTACATCTACATCAGTATTTACTAGGATTTGCTATGTAACAAGACTATAAGCTGAAAAGCAGCCCCATAGATTCAGCCTAACTACTTTAAATAAATATGAATAAATAACCAAATTAAATAATCAAGTGAATGAATAAACGTATACACACACACGCACACACACACACACACACACACACACACACACACACACACACACACACACACACACACACACACACACACACATACACACACACACACACACACACACACACACACACACACACACACACACACACACACACACACACACTACAAAAAAATATACAGACAGTAATCATTGTTGGGGCCTATCCTTGATGACTTCTTGCTGGTTCACGTAAGAAGGGTCTATCATTAACTCCACCTTTGCTGATCAGACTACTCAAGGCTGAGGCCTATCCTTGATTACTCCTTTGATCATTATTCAGAGCCGAAGCCTATCATTAACTACTTTTTTGTAAACAAATGTCTGTGAACACTGATGTTTTCATCTCCCTGGTGGATCATATGCCTTGTAACAACTGTTGGTAGTCTGGATATAAGTTGGGCCTCTCTCTAGCTTATTGATGGATAATTCATCACTATTTTCCTCCATAAATTGAAATGTGCAGTGATACTGAATGGAGTTGCTTATGAACTGCCGCTATACCACCGCATGCTGTGGAGAAGTTGGATGACTAACAGAATTCCCACTGACCACCACCACTAAAGGTCATGGTCACAGTGCGTCATCTGAATGTTCTCTCCAAACACAGCCAAAAGGCCACTGGTGTCAAAAATGTGCACATGTATCAATCAACTACTTGATAACATTTAGACCTGGTTTTACAGGCTGTCACACAAAGTCTACCCTTTTGTCTGCGTGTGAACTTTGAACTCTAAAAGACTAGAGAACACACTTCTAACATCACTGCTTGTATATCTGAGTACTTAGATTCTTTCAACTCAGTACACTCATTGCTTACTAAATAACTACAGTAAAACACAATGCTAACAATCCAACAATCATTGCTGTAACTCTTATATTTCTCTGCAATAGTGGTTTCTAAAATACTTGAATTTTCGGCAAGAGTTTTAAATGTGTTTCTATATCATTAACCCTTTCCTTTCTTTGCTTCATCTTGAATACATCCCTGCAACTGCACTTGTCATTTAGAATGGCAGGAAGATGAGTGTTTATCATGCTGCAACAAAGCACTGTTAGCAGAGTTACAATCCTTTCAACTCCTAAGAATGAAAGGTGCAAAATTATAATGCAACTGTTTAACAGAAGCAGGATCAATGGGTCATGTGAACAATGGAAGGTAAATGCCTAGAAATGTGGCTCTGACTACATTTCTCTCACTACTTGCTGATATCTCTCTTACTCCCATGTGCTATGAAGCTTTCAGAGGTATTACTAAGTGTCCAGATACCCTCAATTCATGATGAAATAATTCATGACTTGAAGTTCCCACACTCAGATATATTGCATTTATTAAATCTTAATCAAAAATATTCTAGCATTACTGCTTCTTCTTCTTCTTCTTCAAAAAAAAAATCAATGCTCCTTTCAGTTATGGTAATTCCTTAACATATATTCTTCAGATGTTCAGTCATATCAATCTTTCGACACCTCGTCCCCCCACTTCACACCACACTTCAGAATACTGACCCCCCCCCATTTTCACTTGCCTTTGGACATGGCTATATGAGCTGGACAAATGCATGTAATGTGCTAACCTCTGCTGAGTTCATACATAAGTTGGCAAAATTGTTATCGTCGGTGCATATGTTATGCTTAAGACTGCATTCTTGTTTCTTCCTAAATTACAATTCTAAGTGGCTTTTATATAATTAGCATTTGAAGACTGCAATGCTTTAATCATGTATGTAGGTAGTTAGATGGCAAACTACACAGAAATAGATAGAAACATACAATCACATACACACACATGCACACACACACACACACACACACACACACAGAAGGATGTGTACACATGTACACCCTAAAAAAAAAAAAAAAAAATATATATATATATATATATATATATATATATATATGTGTGTGTGTGTGTGTGTGTGTGTGTGTATGTAAATATATATATATATATATATATATATATATATATATATATATATATATATATATATATATATATATATATATACAAAGTATTTGCTTTCCCCTTGCATCAAGGATCTGCTTTAATTGACCACATTTTTTCACATTTTACATTTTTTTTTTGCTATACATCATACAGATTTCTTGTACACACCATATTTTGGACAAAGGACTTCTTGGTGATAGAAAATGTGAAAAAAGCATACAGGGTATGAATTTCTAGCGCACATTTTAATCATTTGAACATTGCAGAGCCTGATACATAAAACTGAGTGCTGTACTGAGGGGAATGAGTCTGTCCTTTATTGAAAGTGTAAGATGAATGAATCACCTTTGCTGTACTTGGTGAAGATGTTTGAAGAAGTGAAATTCTGGAAGTAAAATGAAGACATATGTCAAGACACAGAAGGCAGGGGAACTTGGTATCAATTTCTCCAGTAATAAATTTTTGAAATTAAACTTAATTTAGGGCTGAGATATGACACAAAGCATCCATAAAACAGATGATTGGACACCGGTGAGAAGGAAAGACAGTTCTTGTTTCAGAAGGGGCTAGCAGTCTGCAGCAGAACAAAAATCTATTCCAGGATTTCAGAAAACCCTTGATTTGCTGTAGTGATATTCAAGGTACAATAATGTAACAGATGAAAGTGAGCTGATGAGCAATATTAGAACATTTTGCAGGCAATACCAGAGTAATAATTTTCTGGGTGTAATGCCTGCTGAACCTCATTAACTTCTTTCTGTTAACAACAGAAATGCTTTCTTTTACATGGATCCTCTTCAACCTTTTGGCTACAATTACATCTCTGTAATTACAATACAAGACCATCTGAGTAACCCCGATGCAGATTTCCAGTGAATGAAAGGCAGTCTATTGGTCAATACTTCTTTCCAAACCACAGTGAGCACACACTTTATTATAACTGATATAATGTCAATACTTAGGTATCCAAAAGCTTATACAAATATCTGCAACTGTTTTTTTTATTATAACCTACATGAGACACAAATCTTGTTAGATGCAGGAGGACAGAGAAACAGAAAAAGAAAAGCACAAGAATGCTAGAAAGCAATAGAGACGGGAAAGCAAAATACAGATACTGGAAAGAAATACAAGTAATACATTTTGAGACTTTCCATATCAAGATTTTCTTCTAAGGTCTGAATTCTGACCAGTATGTAATTTTTGCCACACTTAATAAAATAATTTCAAATCTAGTTAGTGTTTTCCTATCTGTTCTTTGATATCCTTCATGCCAATGAAGAAGCTGTAAAGCAGAGCTCTGGCAACAGGGGAATTATTTTTAATACTGTTTCAGTAGTTTCAGCTACATTTGTCATTTTGCATGCCATGTTAATATACCTGGAGCCCACAGAGAGCCAGTATTAATGCACTGAACTTCCACTGAATAAGTGTTCTGAATAACTGCTGTAGTTATAAACCCGAATGGGAAAGCCTTCACTGTAAAGCAAGGTCAACATGACCTTGACAGGCAGTTGGTACTTACAGTCCAGGTGGCTGTGTCTGATACCTTCCACATCTTCAGCATGAATGAAATGGTAACACCTCTTGCCCACAATATCGACTGGGGTCATATCCATATAATCATTAATCCTGCAGGAAACACAATACAATAAGAATGTATACAGATGAAATGAAATATCCCTCTTTTCATATATTAGTTATAGCAGTGTCATAAAAATGGAGAGATTGCTCATCACTGTACTGTAGCCATATGAATATAAAATGAAGGTTAATGTGGACAACTGCTTTGTATTGATAGTGAATGTTTATGGAACAATACCTTCACATTATTGAAAATTACCGTGGTAAACAAACATTTTTTTATACTTTAGAGAAACAATTTTGTCTACTTTTTAAACAAGTGAGATCATTTGACCATTAAATATTAACAGGACCTTCTAACATTTAAAAAAAACTATTAAGATGTTAACATATTTTACTAGATACAATGGTCTTACGATTCAAGGACATGTATGGTTTATGAAAATGAATAAAACCTTGGTGGAAGCAGTGGACATTTATTTAATTTTTATGAATAAATGTGTTAGTCTTCCTTTGTGTCATTTCCTTAAAAAGTTTCATTACAGTCCTATTTCCTGCATTCTCACCATACATACTGGTTGTCTACCATTTACTGCTACACATGTAAAGGGGGGACCAGCGTCCCACATGGGATGCATATAAGCACCATACAAACACAGACAAACGAATACACATACACATGCACATAAAGTGTTTCAATACAATTTAATGGATTTTCAATATAAATTACTAAAATGTCTCTTTCTTTGTACTGCTACACTGAAATTTCTATATACCATCTGCAATAAGTCAATTTTCCTGGAAAAATCTGGATTGGATTTAAACATTGCTGTTTAGAAAGCTAATTTAAACTAATTGTGAAATATTTATTTACTTTTCCTTTGTTGACTTGGTTAGTCCCATTAAGGTAGTGGCCTCTTTTCAGGAGGCACTAGATGTGGTATATACTCTATTAGAGGAATGTGGTCAAGGCATCTGGGAACATCCTATACTCTTCTGAATGGGTGCCATCAGATCTTTTACATCCAGATGAACTAAAACCAGTTCATAAAGAATTGACCTTGGTTTGACATCTCATCCAAAAGACAAAAACACTCAGGAGTGCATTAACCTTTAATGTTGTACCACAGTGTGACCACTTCAGAAATGTGGAGTGGGAATAGAACCCACAACTTTATGGTCTTCCAGCACCAATGGTGAGTGTGCTACCTGTTAAGCCACTGACTCTATTATTTTTAAAGAAGGAGTTTCACATGTGCACAACATTCGAAAAACAAGTGTTGCATGAAAAGATCTGCAGTTTGAGAATACAATATCTGTTAAAACAATACCATATCTCTGAGAACCTTCAGTACCTTGGTACCAAACATTCTATGCAGGTACTTCAAGACTGAATCCTGTGTATATTAGCTTTAATTTTCAGAACCAAGTGAACTGTTTCTTTTAGGAAGAAAGGTAATTTGGCTTTGCATTAGAAATGTACCTCACAGGATGCGCAGTAGCAAGCCCCCCTCAAACCCCGCCTACCATCCAATGATTGTTGAAAGAAAAGTAATATGGATGCATGAATATACATTGTCTATCTGTAGTTTACCCTTTTCCTCAAAGTAGTGCGATCTCGGAGTTGGTATATTTAATATGTGGGGGGGGGGGGGCATGCAGGGGGCTTGCCCTCCTGCAAAAATGAAGGAAAAAATATTTGCAGTTATTCCACAATCAACAATGAATGTATGCATGATCAGCATGCCTGTTTCACCTATAAATCTCTGTCTGGTGGAAGAATCTGCCACATCATGCATGCATGTCTCTCCACAACAAGTACAAGTACAACTCTGTCATTATCCATTGTGGTGTGAATGACTTGAGATGCACCTCCCTGGACTATAAGAAGAGAGACATGATTGAACTCTCAGAGTTTGTGTCCCAGGCATGTATGACCCTAGCCCTAAGCAGGATCTTACCTTCACCAAGAATGATACCACAATACCAACAAAAAATAACTGACTTCAACAATTGGCTTAGTTTCTGGTGTCATTCTAAGGGGATCCATTATCTGTCTGCCTGGTATGATATGGTCAACAGGCCTCAATGCTTTGCCAGAGATGGACACCTGTCACCACTGGGTTTCCAGATCCTGGCCAAGGCTCTCACCTTCCCCATTGTGCCTTTTTTAGGCAATATCTCAAACACAAATCTTCCAACATAAATGCTCTGTCAAAAAGCAAACTGAAGATCATGCTGCTTAATGCTAGGAGCTTTAACCTGAAAATGCACTCACTGGAGTCTCTCCTTGCACTGGAAGATGCCGATGTTTGTGCAGTCATGGAAACTTCATTCAGGGCTGCGGAGAGCACCACCTCTGCCTTACCAGGCTATACCTCATTCCACACATTCTGACCCCAAAATGAGGTTAGGAAGACTAAGGGTGGTGGAGTCTTTATCTCCATTAAGTGCAGGCACACCTCCATACTGATATGTCAGCATGACTCACCTGAACTACTCCTGGTGCAATTGACAGTTGGCAAGACACTCATCCAAGTTATAGATAGCTATAGAACCTCTTCCATGACTCAGGACACCCACTCCTCTTACCTGGATTTACTTGATTCCATCAAGATACCCCCTAACATCCTGATCCTTGGTGACTTTAACTACCCCACCATAGACTGGGTGAACTATTCCTGCACTAATGCACTCACTCAATGATTCCTCGACTTCATCAGTTCTAATGCACTAGACCAGCTCATATTATACCGCACAATAGGAGATAACATTCTGGCCTTGGTTCTCACCAACATGGGCGACTGCTGCACCACTCCCATAGTATGTTCTTCCCTGGTGTGATCAGATCATTGGACTGTCTCATTCGAAGTTTCTATCCCATCCACCCCCCAACCGTAATCAAGCTAAAAACTTCTCAAAAGCTGACTACAATCTCCTAAGGGGGTGCAGACAACTATGCTGAACAGTAAACAAATGCAGTATACAAGCACCTGTACAACTGCATGAACTCAGCCATACCCAATAGAACTAAAACCTGCTTCTCAAGGAAATACAAACCTGTTTGGTGGACATCTTCTATCAACAGACTTTACAACAAAAGGAAGAAACTGTTATCCAAGGGTAAAAAGGAACATATTCCAACTTGGAAAACTCCCTCCTTAGCTTCAACACGCAAATTAGATAACTAGTGAAAGCCTTCAAACCCAATTATAAATAGAAACTAGCATCCAAAACAAAGGGAAACCACAAAGCCTTCTTCAGTTATGTCAGGAAGCTCCATGGCAAAGCCCAGATTTGTTACCAATTAGTACTTAAGAGTATCACTTACACTAATCCTGTTGACTTAGCCAACCTGATAGCAGACAGGTTCAGCGCAAACATTACCCCCCTGTCCCCCCCAAAGGCCCTTTCGACAACCCCAATACTTGTCCTGCACATCACATATCCATAGATCAAGTGTTACAGGCCCTATTCAAGGCAAAGATCACAGCTTCCATGGGACCTGATAGTATCCCAGGCTGTATTTTGCACCATCTCTAGCATGAACTGGCTTCACCATTGAGCACCTTATTCAACCACAGCCTAAGTACAGGCTTCATTCCAGCAGAGTGTTGGAGAACTGCCATTGTCATCCTTTGCACAAAGGTGATGCCACTACTGACCATGAAACTATTGCCCCATTAGTATGACAAGTCTGATCTGTTAAGCCATGGAGCATGTTATTATGGATCTCATAAACAAGGACATAGGCAATTTCCAAGTACTTGACCCCACCCAGTTCAGATTCGTCAAGGGCAGATCTTTCCTGTTAAACCTGGTTGACTTCTTTGAGACTGTCACAAAGGGCTTGGATGAAGGATAGTCAGTGCATACAGTTTACCTTGACTTGGCCAAGGCCTTTGACACAATCCCCCACTCGCACATCATTGAAAAGCTAACACAACTTGGCGTAAATCCCTATATCATCAGGTGGGATGACTAAATGGCTCACCAACAGGACCCTCAAAGTCAAAATAGGTGCCTCCACCTCCGATAGCAGACCTGTCATTAGTGGAGTTCCCCAGGGATCTATCCTGGGACCCCTACTGTTTGGCATCTACTTCTCAGAGGACCAGGCAAATACAAAAGCCTGTGGCTGACTAAGTTTCTGGATGACTGTAAGTTGGGTGCTGATGTTAACATACTGCAAGAGGGTCTCAAAGAAACTAATGACTGGTACCAAAGTCATGGCCTCAAGTTAAATGCAAAAAAATGTATTGTCATACCATTTGGCAAAAACACAGCCCCTACTGATTACCACATTAACAGCAACCCCCTAAGTATACAACCTGTAGTGAGAGACTTGGGCACTCAGTTTGATAACAACCTCACATTCTACCATCATGTAGCAGCAGTGGTCAGAAAAGGCTTTTATTTGGTTAATCTTATAAGTAAAGGAATTGCATCCAGAAAAGAGGAGGTTATCACCCCTCTATATTCCTCCCTCATTAAACCAATAATTGAGTATAACACTCTGTTTGGTATGTACTTCTCCAAACATCTGCACCAACTGGAAAGGCCACTGAAATACCTCCAAAGAGAATCCATGGCCTCCAACACCTGTCCTTTGCGGACAGGCTCAAATCACTATAGCCTTGTAGAGTTACCAGGTTAACAAAATGAGTTGAAAAAAATACAGTGAGGAAATATCTGTTACACTTAACATTGAGGAGCCTCCCTGGTGAGGTGTTCATTGGGTAGGTTCCAAAGCATTGATGAGGTGTTCATTGGGTAGGTTCCAAAGCATTGATAAGCTGTTCATTGGGTAGGTTTCAAAGCATTGACTATAGCAGTGAAAGGCTCCAGTGGACACTCACTTTCCTGTTGTCATCTCCCAGGGAGTAAAATGGATGATGGACAATCTGGCTCAGAGACACCTGTGAAATACTTCTAATCAACTATTAATGACTTTCTTGTGTCCTGAAATAGTAGGTATTGGCATTTCTTGCTAAAAATACATTTCTTGCATGAAAATAAATGAATATTTCTTCCTTTCTAAAAATAGTTTAGAAAATAAAAGCAATAATCAGTCAGTTCAATAACATAATGCATGAGATATTTGACATCTAAAAATATATTCTAAAGAATTTTCAGTATATCCACAATGAGGGATATGAGATTCTTTGCATGTTCATTGACCGTGTTCATTTATCTCTGTTGCATTATTAGATATATATTTATACTTATATTATATTTTACATCTGACTGCCTAAACGGAATGGTAATGTGGTACTCCCTTCTCATGGTACAGAAAAAAAACAAAGAAATCCAATACCATAATAACAATATGAAAATAATCATAATATACTAGAAGAAAATGAACTCCCTGTATAATATTTTGTTATTCTCCTTCACTCCGCAATGTGTGCTGCTGGCACATTGAAGCAGCCATTTCATTTTGACTCGTCTTAGAGCTATGCAGCACTGATGTTCCACATTAAGCAATCGTGTTCGGAACCAGCTAATGAGAACTTTAATGTACATATGAAGTAGATTTACATCTAATACTAAATCATAAAATAGTGTAGTGACTTATTAGTCATCAGCTGACAAACCAAAAACTTCATTTCAACAAAGATTTCATATACCAAATTTAACATTTAAATGTTAATATTTTGCTAACAAGGGTGTGAATGGGTTCATCTAATTATTTTGTACAGTTATTGTGTGTGTGTGTGTGTGTGTGTGTGTGTGTGTGTGTGTGTGTGTGTGTGTGTGTGTGTGTGTGTGTGTGTGTGTGTGTGTGTGTGTGTGTGTGTGTGTGTGAGTGTGTTTAAGTCGGAGAGTAATACATGTCAAAAAATTACATTACTTTTAAACATTCAAATGTACTATTTCTAGAGTTTGCAGTCTGAATTATAGACGATGGAAAAAAAAACACCCTCTGGGAGTTAATAGTTGTTTTAGAATAAAAATGAATTTAGAAACATTGGTTTATTGTCTTCAGTTTTTTAAATCATCTATTTTTTAATTCAAACATTCATTTGAAAAAGCTGCTTGACATTTGAGAATCCATCATCAATAACAACACATGGAATTAAATTGCCATCTGAGTTCTTGTAAATTTCTTTCTAATTCATACAAGTGGAAGGTAACAACATATGACTATAGTACTTCATACTTAGATGAAAACAGTTACATACCTATTTTCACAGTAAACAATATTGAGGTCCATATTTACTCTTGTAACAAACATCTGGCAGTCAATTCTGACTTCGTTGATTGTGGGAGGGGGCAAGGCATGAGCAACAACTACAAGCCCCATTATTTGGTTAGGGATTGTCCGCCCATGAGACAGTGACATTCTCAAACGTAACCGTCCAGTTATATGAATCACCTGCAGATAAGAACATTATTTTAAATTGCTATATTTACTTTCAAGCAAAAGAACACAATTTCTGTCTTCTATGAAGAATAACACTAATTTTTGTCTGTGGTTAATAATCTCAGGAGTTTGACATTAACCAAGTGCAGCTATTTTCGTGATCTCATGATAAAAGGCCCAGCCTCCTCATAGAGTATAATAAGACTAAATTTATTACGTTAAGCTAGTTTCATGTACAAAACATAATTTTGCAACATCTCTAACACAGCAGAAATAGTCTGGTTTGTTTTACCTTAGTAATTTTTCAGTTTCATTATGGTTTTGGTTCATTTCAGTCTGGCATGTAAAGTCAAGCCCACAAGATTCAATACATTTCCACTTATACTATGCATCCACATTTTAGTAAATCTACTGTCCTTCCATTAAGGTATATGGCAGAGTAGTTTTTGTAAAGGCACTTGAGTTTACTTTCTCAGATTTCTAACTATGCACAGACCAATACGTGGATTGCCCATTCCTAATTGTGCAGAGTTATACATCACAGAGTCACTGAAAGAGAAGTAATGACATAGTGTTGTGTTTTACAAGCAGCCAATAATAGCCTGGATGTTTGTTGTAGGTAACCTTACTTATTTATTCACATCCATAAAATGCATAAATTCCAGGCTCCTGAACAAAATAACGAACTAAAATAAATAATAGGGGGTTTTTAATACTGCTAGCAGACATGCACAGCTGGAAAATGATGCATTAGAGAGAAAAGATTTGGTTTGTAGTCTGAAGTCTCAAAAATATTCACTAAAGGATCTGCATATCAGCATTTGGATAAACTCCAAAACAGATGAAGCCTGGTACACTGTAAACAAGTACCTGTAGATGTTGCTGTAGTCCGTATTGCTATGGGACAGTCAGAAGCAGAATGTTAGAAAAGGTACAGATAAATGCTCTCTTAGCTATATAAGGATATGGCAAACTCTAGTAGAATGGCTTTTCTGCTCTAGCAACTTCCTGATTAAGGCATCAGTTAATTAGAATGGAAAATGTCCAGTTACTGAACAACTGAAATAGGGTGACAGAAAAGATGGGAGCCTGAAATGGCAACTGAATTGTGGTACAGGGTAGAAATATGGCAAGTATATAAAATACATGGCTCAAAGGTGGTATCAGAATGGTAGGTATGACAAATACGGTTTTCAACAGAGTGGTGAAGCATGTTACAGTACATTATTCTGGTAAGCACAAATTAATTAAGGATATTCATTTAGTTTTTGAGCAACACAGAAACTACATAAAATTAGATGAATGATAAAGTGATTCTATATCTAAATAGCAGAACTAGTATTTCAGGCAATAATTTATGGATGTGTGTGTGTGTGTGTGTGTGTGTGTGTGTGTGTGTGTGTGTGTGTGTGTGTGTGTGTGTGTGTGTATGAGTGTGTGTGCCTGTCTGTAGATGCATGTGTGTAAACATGTATATGTGGGTTTGTGCCCATTGAGTTCTCAGGTGGATTATGTTTTTATACAAAACCAAGCAAACTGTGACTGTGAGCTTACAATACAAAAACTGCTAAAATGTATACATATATTTTCCTTAGATGTACTTAAGTCACTAAGTAACCTCTCTAAGACAGTGGTTTATTTATCTATTTGTATTATTTTTCTCCATGCCACTTGCCAGCCGTTAGCCTTCCTGTGATGGATCAGACTATTTGTTCACCTATGGGACTGACAGCCAATCACAGGAAACTGTCATCTAAGCAGCCATCAGGCCTTTGTTAACACAGTACTAATCCCACCCCTAGTGACCGACATGCACACCTGCATAAGTGAAGGCCTGCACATTTCCTCATATGGCCCATGAAGGCTACCTTATGAATGCATCCACAAGCATGTTATTCTAATAAATGGTAATCCTTCTATGCAATATTGTGTAAAACAGGTAGGTCAGGCAGAACTGTCTCTACAGAGCAGGATACATTTTGTCCTTTTATTTGTTGCTTCCTGTGTTTTTGTGGTAAAGCTAAATGTTTTACCACAACACATTAAACCTCAGAAATAAAAGTAAGTTTTACTGTACTGCATGTGTTAACAAAGTTAGAGCTCTGGTCTTTTGGGAGAAACATGAAACAAACGGAGCTAGATGTATAATAAGAAAAGTACAGCATTGCTGACTACAGATGAGAAACAGGATGAGTTAGCACAGATCATGGTATCAAAAATGGTTAAACATGACACAGAGTAGTATTACTTCTCATCAGTAATGGATGATTCTTCTCTAAATATTAGATCATCAAGTAAGTAGGAAATACAGTGAAAGGGTCTGTACTGATCCTGACATTTCCCCAACTGTTCTAATAAAGTCAAGTCTAAGCTAAGTGTAGGTTTTGTTGTTAATGCTTCTATTTAAAATAGGTGGGTAACTTACCTGGCCTAAGTGTTTGCAAAGCAAATACCAAGAGAAAGAAAGGTGAGGGCCTAATCTGTTCTTCACAAAGACTTTAACCCCACACATCTTGGTGACAGGCAGGAACAAGATCTGAAGCCGGACGTAGGAGAACAGCTTTGATGAGCAGTACACAGTACAATGAGAAGTAGTGACCGTGCCCAGATCGCAGGGATTCAAAGACAATGTACTGTGCATGTCTGTGTATCTGTGTGCCACTTCATGAAATTAACAGAGCTGTGTAATAGTGCAATGCTTGCAAAAACAGGTAGAAATGGTTAAAAGACAACTATGCTATAAACATCATTTCGTTTTCCCAGAATTTATTTATTTATATTTATTTACCATGGTAGTGCACAGATCAATACAGACAGTCAACAATGGGGATGGGAGGGGTTAATAAGGGTAAAATGAGAACATAGGGATCATTTTAGGGATCCCAAGCTGAGCCCAAATTCTGTCAGTACATATGCATGCTGTTTACCTACTTCAGTGCACGTTAGGTCTGAATAAAATCTTGCAATATTTCTTTACAGATTTGTTTATCCTGTAATTATATCATGTTATCATTCACATGTTATCATTTTTAGTCCAAGAAAACCTCAATATTGCAAGAAATGTGTAGACAGTCATTCTGTTCCTTTCACTGGACTTATAAAATGCTGACTGAGGTCAACACAACTCTTAAAGAGGGGACAGTCATAGTTGCTTTCTATTCTTCCCTCTAGAATCACAAACTTACAAAGTGTTTGGGAATTCATAGGTATTTTTCTGGGTAGTATCAAACTGAAGAATCCTAATACCAGTCACAGTGAATGAGAAATTATCTAATCATATTTTTCATTTCGAAAATCAAATATAACCACTACTTTTCAGATGACAAAGAAACTGTTTATGCCAGTCTATTATAAACAGATACAAACCAAAGACTGTCACTGGAAGAAAGGTGCACACTCTATGGAGAGATTCTCAGAATATACATTCATTCTGAATACTTTCAGTCTTCACAAATGCAAAGATAATCTTGCATAAGAGGATACGTCATGATAATCTTAAAAGGCACAGATTACATTTTGGAAACAGAAAGTTTATCCTTAAAATAACATTACACTACTGTGTCCACAGTATCAGGTCATTTTGGGTTAGAACAAAATACATTTAGAAATATCGACTTTCAAATATGTCAGATATGCAAGGACATTAGCATACTATCCAAAAAAGGATAAGAAAACTATATTATATATGTGTGTATTTTTTCAGTTTTTGTTTGCAGTGTTGCCTTCACAGCTGTATGAACAAAAATACTTTCGGGAAGATAATTTGTATCACAGAGAAAAGTTACAGTCCATTGTGGCAGTATTCCATGACTTAAAATCGCATCTGCCACTGTATACAATCATTGCAAACAGATGCAATTCATAGAAATGCTTTAGCAATAATCTTGCTTCCTCCTCAAGAACAGATCAGAAATGTTGCAGATAGTCTGGATGGATGATACAGATGCATAAGATGTGAGCTATGATTATTAGGTAATTACTTTTCTTCTGTCCAGTGCTAACACGCATGAAGAAAGTAGTGTGACATGGCTTGAAGTTAACCAGGTATCTATTAAAGTGATCATAGTGCCGACATACCTGGGAAAGAACTCCAGAGTAAAACACAGCCACTGCATTTCAGGAAAGACAAATGCTGAGCTGTCCCAGTGGATTAAGAGCACTTTAGATGGATTCATGACTGACATGGAAGACATCACCACTAAGGAATGTTAATGCAACACAGTTTTTGTGTGTTCATGCAAGCAATGAAATGCTACATGGCTGCCACTCCAGAAGGTGAGTGCAGCAAAGTGCCGACTCAGACCATCATTACAATGGGGAGGAAAGTAGGAAAGGAGAAAAAACACACAATGTTATCCACACAGTAAAACTGAATAGGGAAGGAATTTTTGACATAGAAAAGAGAAAGGCTTGAGGGGCAGGTAGAAATCAGTTGCCACATGTAAGTGGTAAGGATGATATTGGATTGACACAGGCAGACAGAGTGTGCACTGCTGGTGATGGGAAGGGCTGTACAATACACAAGGTATGGGAAATGACACAACAGTTAAGGGAACACCTGGATGGAGGTAGATGGTTATGTCTAATGCACAGCATGACTTATCCATGCACTGTCTTGCATAACCTGGATGTGATAATGCATACATTGTTTTATTCCATGTTGTCTTTGTCAGGGGCAGAGTTGTGGATCAAACACTGTCTCTTCAGCAGTGCCATGATGTCCAGAGCCCACCTGCACCTCCCATGTAGTATCATTACTGCCTATAACCCTACAGCTTGACCTTGCACTGCTGATTCTGATGACATGCTGGGACATGTCAACATTGCACATCTCACAGAGATTTTACTTCAGATGTTTGGTACATATTTCAGAATCCTGCCTGATATATTTAGGCAGAGGAAGTGCTCCTTCAGTTGTCCAAACAAATGCTCAATGACATCATACTTCTCTACATGGGTGGTGTTGTACAGCATCAGTACCATTGTCCGGGGTTATGGATCGGGGTCATTATCCATGGCACCAAAGCATATCCATCATCACCTGCAACATACAACACTCACATCATTACATGTGGCCTGCTCCCTGCTTGTGTGGCATGTTTGCATACTGCCCCGTATCACCTACCTATGAATGCATTTACTGAATAGATGACCCAGAGAGATGTTCTCCCAACATGAGCCATTGGCATTGTTGGGCATTTGTCATATGTGTGAAGCATGAGAACTGTCTGGGTGGTGCACAGACATATTACATATAATGCCTTGAGAGGTGCAGATGATCTGGCAGGTCAGGGAGTGTAAGCTCTTTCTTTTGAGGTATCTCTATCCCTGTGGACCAGCTGGGGCCTTGATAGCAATATATGTTTACTCTATGGCTCCCAGGATCTGTGGACAAGAGGCAGTGCTGTAAAACAGCTGCATAGTCATAGTTCTCTCGTCTGCAATCATGACATGTCAAGGAACTGGTGTTGGCTCCACAAGGTTGACATCCAAATATGACTAACGTCCCCCGTAGGACTCAAGAAAATTCCTCATAGATAAGCTGTCTAATGCCACAAACACCTATGTGTCATCTAGGGGTAGACAAGCTACCTGTTCTCCTTTGATTACATTTATAGGTAACACAGTCTGTCTGACTAGCTCTTGTAAGGGCCATCTGTCCACCCTTTATTAGTCCACTGTCAGTGATTCCTGAGATGCTGGCATGCAAGGTTCTGATAGTGCCTTCTGTAATGTTGTGGATGTTATGATGGTGTGTTGTTCAGCAACGGCCAAAACTACTCCTACAATATCCACAGATGTTTACACCAGAAATCCCCATGTCACCTTTTCAGGTGCACAGAGTGGTACAGCTTTTTAAGGAGATGTGAGGTTTTACAAGAACCAGTATGAACACATGAACTTCACTGTTTTGCTAAAATAAAGGCATGCTCTTGGAGTTTCTATTATTTCATAAAATTTCAGTGAATTTCAGATACAAAATAATAGTTTTATGCAGCTATTAGAGGAAATTTTAAAATATTTTTGTCCTCAAATCTGAGGACATTTGCCATTTTTTTTTTACATGACACAAGCACCAAAATAGGGATTGTCCTGCATAAATAGAGACAGGTGACAACCTTACCTGGTGTTCATTCTAAGGTTGCATCATGGCAAACTACAACTCTTTTGTACATTTCTGAATCCCTGTACTATGCTTGATGTTGTCATTTGTATAATTCATGTGATTTATTTGCATGGGATTCCTTGTTTTAGTATCATTTTACAGCCATCTACATGTGCTGCATACTGCACCATTTTCTCACTTGTGTGGCCTTGTTGTGTCTCTGAAGGTAACCATATGAAATATCGGGACCGACTAGAGGGAGTCCTGAAACACGGAGAATGAATGGCCAAAAGATCGGACTTGTACATATCAAGTGTGGGATGCCATTTCTTGGAATTACCTCATGCATGGGGTTTGCAGGGGGCTTGTCCTCCTTTGTCTCTGAAGGTAACCATTTGAAATGTTAGGACCCACTAGAATGAGTCCCAAAAGATGGACACAGAATAGTTGAACAATTGGAATTGTATATATCGAGTCTGAGGTGCCATTTCTTGGAATGTTTCCTTTTCTGAGGTATGGCAATCTCAGAATTCATATATATAAGTTTAGGGTGCAGGCGCCTTTCAAATGAAAAGGTTTCTCTTTAGTACTGCACTGTTTGCGTAGTTTCAGGATCAAAATTTTATACTTAAACTACCAGTTTTTAAATCAAAACTGTTTTACAAATTAGTAATTGGGGAATGGTGAAGCTTTAAGATACTCTGAAGTGCTGTTTCCTTTAACTGGGTTTGACTGAATTTTATTTTGTGAAACATCAGTGGCTGAGCAACCTATATTTGGGGATGCTTTATAATAACTGCAAAGTATGTTTCCTGTTTTAGATTAAGTCACGTACACTGCAGTGGCGGTTTTATGTGATTTCACTGAAAGGCAGAGCCCCTTCATATCATTCTTCATGAATGTAACCAATTCCAAAAATGCCACTGTAGTCTGTCCACTCTCGATTAGTGACATGAGTAGTAACATAGTAAATCTCCAGGTACCAGTTGATGGATACTGATTTCTAAATTCTCAGTTTGCCAGTGTTCTCCTAAAATCATCAGTCTTTCTGTAAACTGAAACTGTTCATTATTATTTTATGGATAAAAAAATGTAATCAGTCATGGGTCACCCCCCCCCTCAAAAAAAAATAAAATAAAATAAACATAAATAATGACATGGTAAAGGCCACCAAATATGCCACCAGCTTCCTACTTATATTCACAGTGGAGTGCCCATTTCAGCAGTGTCTTGTTTTTAAAATAAAGTAAACCATTCCCCTTTGTGTGTATTTATCTATGAGACTCTTGGGGGTGTTCGCTTCTTACTTGTTCAGCTAGTATACTGCAGGGACGTCACACATTCCCTGTACTTCCTGTATTCACACACAGTGAAAAAAATCATGCTCAGTATCCTTTTACAATAAAAAAACTCTCCATTCATATCCATAATGCTACAAAGCTACATGCCTCCCTGAGCTATGAGCTACTACCATCTCTGCCTCACAAGACTGGGCTTCAGTCCAGACCTCTGTCTATTCTCTGTGCCTGCAGTCTGCAAGTTTTCTCTGTGTCTGTGTGGCTTTTCATGGTAGTTCACTTAGGTTGCACCTCCCAAAAAACATGCTGGTTGATTGGTGTTGTACACTAGCTATATGTGTTACACTTACCCCTTGCTATTGTGGTCTGAGTTACAGCCGTGAAGGGCCCAAAACAGATCATTTCACTTAAGGTTGAAGAGGGCTGGTCACAAAGTTAAAGTGTGACTGATGTGGAAAGAATTTGAAAGTCTGCCCATTTTGAGTTATCATGTTTAGGATTAGTATTTCAATTGCCTTAATGATTGTAAAAGCAGCCACCTCAGTATACGTAGGTAAGAATAATTTGTAGAGAGTCAAGAATTTACTTACTGCATGGTTTGTTTATAAAAGAAAAAAAATAGCCTAATTGAGGTATTGAACTGTGCTGTCTAAAGCAGTGACAGAAGAATTTGATTAATAGCCTTCATTAAACAAACATTGTGAACATAATTCATTTGCATTTTGTATACAGGAAGAATTATCATAATGGATGAGTATCATATCGGATTATTAAATATTTTGCTGAGCATGGGGCCTGTACGGCGATATGGGAATTGTGTCATGTACTTGGATATCTTGGAGGGCATAAAAAAAAGTAACAAGTCATGAACGATTTGAATCATACACAAAACATATTTTTTTGTATGTGTTTGGGTGTCTATGTCTGCAAGTGTGCTGGAAAATAAGAGAATTGAACCAGCACAAAAATATAGATATACTGATACTCCTAAGCAGGAAAGTACTACACAACACACATGGTGTCACTGAACAGTGAATGGTACAAAACATCACACAGGCTGAATAATGGCAAGAATGTAATTATGCTAGTGAATGTGAAAAATTATAACTAACTGTCATAAACAGTATGCAGAATTCTTCCAGCTCGATCGGCAAGCATACATCTGACAGAGTAATCTTTCTGAACCACTTTCTTGCATGCTAGGGCTGCAAGCATCTTCAAAAATTCTTGGTGATGGGTACCACTCCTGTTGCAGCAGTGAATTAAAAGTCAGTCTGAAATGTCCACACATTCCTACATCTATTGCTGAGTATTGCTGAGCTCCACAGGTTGCTACTAGGTATGTGGTCCACCAGACCACTGACATGTCAAATCTAGTCTAATTTCCCAATTGCACTAAAAAACTGTTTCAGTTTCTTGCTCAAAGATGCATGCTAGGCAAATGACATCTGTTAGAATAAAACCTTGGACCACAGGGAGTAGCTCATGAACAGCTCATAGGGTTAATCCTTTGTGCCAACTGATAAATGAGTGATGGGTGTCTCAGACCTAAGTGCATCTGCTACTACATGAGCTTTGTGGAATTTGAAGATGGCATTCTTCTCTAGTTCACTGTTGACCATCACATCTCTAAAAATGACTATCTTCCTGAGAAAAACACTGTGAAGTTGACTTTGGGTACAAAAATACATAAGCGAACCCTTCCATGTAGTATATTAAACCTTCTGGATTCTGTTGCATAACTGTGAGCCCTATGGCCAGTAAATGAATGGAGGAAGGTAACTATTTTACAATTATTATTAAATATATAATATTATTACATTTATATTGAAGGAGAATCTCATCCCTTTGGTGTTGCTGAATACAGATTATGACATATTAAATAAAGTGTCACAATTATGGGACTCAAGGTTTGGAGGTATCTGGGTGGACAAAGTAAAGCAGTTGTAGAAGTTGTTGGTATTAATTGGCAAGTAGTATAAGAAACTGGTGCTATAAAATCTGATAAGTTCCTCGTAGGGATATATTTAAGGTGTTCAGTAATGAAGTACATGGGGCAGTGATGACTTATATGGCTTTGATGAGAGATTTAATAACATTTATTAAGGTTTCATTTGAATGTACTAGGTTAGAAACTATTGTAAATGGTTCATCTGGAAATGAAACAGTTATCAAAATGGCTTAAATTACTTTTTTAATTTAATAATGAATACCACAGTAGTTAGAGTGCAGGAATTAGTAAAAGGGGGTGTGAATGAAAGCCATTTGATGATTATAAGTTTTCCATCATAATGACTTATGTAGATGATGTTTTGACAAATGCTCTTAGTTATGAATACTATTAGAAAACTATATTATGGAAAGCAAAATTTGGGAACATGTACAGGATAAGAGGAAATAGCATGATAAAGTTATAGAGGGTATAACATTGCACCTTGGGCAACTTTAAACAGATAAGATACGGATCTTGTGTCGCACAAGCGCTAAAGACTAACTCCAGATTTCCTTTTGTGAAATTTTTGTGGAGATTGTTTCAGTTTATAAGTACTAACTAGGCTATTTATCTGACAGCATCTGAAGAGGCCTAGCCTTACATTCCCATGATAGTTTTACTGCTTGTATTTTGCATTCAGATAACCCAGAGACAGACTGAACCAGGATAATTTGAGCCATTTACATGTTTCCCCTATCTGTAAAAGACAGGGGTGATGAACTGGAATGAATTTGTGGTTACCTATAATTCATCAAATTATGTTTGGGGACACTAAGAGAAGTACCTTGCTTTATGTGGGGTGGAAGAAAGTAGCAAAGAAACAGTATTTTCTGTGATGCATACCTACCCCTTCAGCATGTTTTACTTATTCTGCAAAAGAGACTGATGCACTTGCAGATGTGAAATATCTCTTTCAGAACAGGTTCTGTTAGAGACCTATGTGTGAGGCAGAGATTACCTTTCAGTAACAGACAACCTGCAAAGTCATTAAGATTTAGGTCCCCTCTTTTTTTTAACTGAGAAAGTGTTGTGGTTATTACAGTTATGACAAGTGTTTGGACAGGTACATGCCACAAGGTGCATTATACATAATTAGCGGCCAAGTACAAGGGAGTGATTCCATCCCTGGTCTTAGATTTAATACTTTTAGATACAATCAATGCAGTGAAAAATAACTTCCTTACAACAGTGAATATGTGGAAATCAAAGGACAGTTCATTGTCAACATGGGATCACTAGCTACTGGGTTAATTTTCATGGGTGTGTTGTTAATGTGATAGTCACAAGGGTCATCTGTAAACTTAGTCAGCCATAAACCCTTAACATTAGCTTTAACCTCTGAGAAGAACCCTTCATGGGTTTTGTTTGTGAGCCAATTTGCTATCCAATAAGTTGCATAAGGATTGACATTTAACTTTGAGAGTTTTCTATGATCTCTGAGTGTGGGATAGTGATGAATACCTTTGTAAGGCCTAGATGTGTGGTATGCACTGTTTTGCTTTCATTCATTGCTTCAGTAATGTTTTCAAAGAAGTTGGCCAGGTGAAGTAGGCAACACCCACTCTTGACCAATCCAAACTGGGATGGGTTGAGAATCTGTAGGTTACCTATATCCTTGTTTATTAATTCTATAATAATCCTTTTCAAATTTACAGATGAGAATGGTCAGGCTTATGGGTCTATAATTACTTGGACCCATTGAAGCCCACCTTTGTTCAAGGGAATGACTGTTGCTGTCCTCCAGTAATCTGGCATGAAGTCTGTTCTGAAGCTGATATTGAATAACTTCTGTAGCAGGTCAGACAAGTCATGTTTCAGGCTGAGCAGTAGATATTTGGTATGTTATCAGTCACCACATAGTGCTCTTGGCCTTTGATAGGGCCTTAAGAACTGCTGCTTAGGAGATATGAGGGGTTATGGATGTGGGTATGTGATCTGTGAATAGTGCAAAGGAGGGAGTGGTGAAGTTACAACTAAATTTGTCCACTAGTACATTGGCTATGTGTTCTTGGTCTAAGTATGTGATATAACTTACTATTGGCTCTGCAAAGTGCTGAGTATTGGTTTTGAGATTTCTAATGTAATTGAAGAAAGCTTTGAGGTTATCCTTTACATGAGTTGCTATTTTTACCTGATATCTAAATTTAGTTAATTTGATTGTGGTCCAGAATTTAGCAGGACATTTTTTGGCATGTAATGAGTTTTTTTTTCTTTTTTTTCTTTTATTATAGATTCTGTTTATATGGGTCTATATTAGAACATCGAAGTTTCAAAACTTCGAATGTTCTGATATCGACCCCTATTCAGCGAAAGCTGAAAACATCGAACATACAGAACAGCGAATTTTTTCCTAGGGAAAAATCTGCTGTTCCAAAACACATACACACAACACAAGCACAACAAACAAACAGCAATCCACACACATACACCTAAAATCTTACACCTAACCCTACACTAAACTATACACACCACTAACTATCCACTTACCTTACCCAAAGCCTAACCCTAAGGTCTGTCACTATCGCACAATCACCTCACCCGCGCTCTAACCCTAACTCACCTACCCCACCCTAACCCTTACATCCACACAATCGCATACATACCTAACCCACGCCCAAACCCTAACTCACCTAACCTGCCCTAACCCTCACATCCACACAATCGCACACATACCTAACCCACACGCTAACCCTAACTAACCTAACCCGCACTCAATCAAACACTTACCTGAACCCGACCCGTAACTTTCCACCACAGCGCTGAAAATACCGAAGCAACAGAAACGGACAACCGAATTCTTTCCCTAGGAAAAAATTTGGTTTTCTGTTGCTTCAATATTTTCAGCTTTCGCTGAATAGGGGTCGATATTAGAACATTTGAAGTTTTGAAACTTCAATGTTCTAATATAGACCCGTTTATACTTGGGTTTTACCTTAGGGGTTTATATTTGAGTTTTATGTTTTATTTATTTCTGAAGGGGAGGATGCATCTATGTTGCTGTTTATGTGTGCATAGAATTTAGCAGTGCATGATTCCACATAAGCAGTAGTGGCATCAAGATGGAAGGAGCTTTTCAATTTAGCCGGGTCATCACTCGTTTTAAATATATATGCTTCCTTATAATCTCTGAATACAAAAGTACTGAAAATGCTTTAGGCTTCAGTGTTATAGTAAATGTGATTGAATTGTGTCTGATTTGATGAAGTTGAAAGTTAAAATTGGTGGAAAGAAAAGCAGACCCATATTGGTAAGGACCAAATCCTGGATTTTATTGCCCCTGGTTGAGGTACAGACTATCTGGTCCAAGAAGTATGAATTAATGAAGTTCAGAAATGTCTGGGCATATGTGCTTGAGAATGTATAAGTCTCCCAGATTATAGAAAGGGTAGCTGAAGGCTCTCAGTAAAATGGTGCTTGGCTTAGTACATAGGGACTACACAGCAGTTAAGTAGGAGATAAAGGCCAAGGGGGACATACAGGAGACCTTATAGTTAGCTATAACATGGCATGGGGTTTTGTTAATAGTAAGCTGGACATGGCTGAGTTCCAGGTCATTATATCATCTAACAAGTCTGGAGATGAAGCTTTTTTATGAATATGGAGACACTGCCATCTTTAGCGGCTTAGTTTTATGTGGTGGGCCTGATGGTGGGATAGATACTGAAACCCTCAACTGAAGGAATGTTTTCTATGTTCTTGAACCAGGTCTCTGTGATGATGCACATATCAATGTTTTCCAGGGTAAGGACTGCTTAGAAAAAGAAGTTTTTTTTATAAGGCTGCTAGCCTTGAGCAGCAATAACTTAATGTTATCCAAATTCTGATTAATTATATTGGAATCTTTAGAAGGCTGACATAGCCTACAAAGGCACTATAGGGAGTAGTCAAGGATTTAACCAATATAAAAAAGTCATTGGGGGAGAGGGGCAAGGCATCCCTGTTAAAACAGATGAGACTATGTACCATCTCATACCAGGCTGAGATGTATGTATATATATATATATATATATATATATATATATATATATATATATATATATATATATATATATATATATATATACATATATATGGGTTCCCTTCAGAAGCTTGAAATACTGAATTGTTGAATTTCAGTATTTCGAGCCCAAGAAGCCAAATCCACATAACAGTGAAAGTTTTGAAGCGCAAAATGCAAAACCTGAGGTTTTGAATTTCACGCTTCTAAAGTTCTGCTATGGTCATGTATTCAGGTAAGTGTGTGTGTGTGTGTGTGTGTGTGTGTGTGTGTGTGTGTGTGTGTGTGTGTGTGTGTGTGTGTGTGTATGTTAAGGGGTTTTAGTAGGGGCTGTGGTGTGTGTCAGTGTGTTTTGTTGCTGTGATGCGTGTGTGCAAAGAGAAAGTAGCTTGTGTGGTGGTGTTTTGTGTGTGTCTGTATGCAGTGCGACCTCGGAGTGTGAACATTTAAGTTGGGAGGGGTGCAGGGGAGCTTGCTCCCCTGCTTTCATGTAGTAGAGTGATTGTGTGCGTTTGTGTCGTGAATGGTATGTGTGTGTATAGTAAAACCACGAAATTCAAAACTTCCGGTATTCAAGGTTTTGAATTTCACAGTTTTTACTTTTCATTGTTTTGTGGATTCGACTTCTTGGGCTCGAGATACTGAAATTTGAGATTTCAGTATTTCGAGCTTCTGAAGTGAATCCATATAGATATATAATATATATATATATATATATATATATATATATATATATATATATACACACACACACACACACACACACACACACACACACACACACACACACACTCACACACCTATATTCACACTGTTTTATATATGTATATATTTACGTAATAAATATATATATATATATATATATATATATATATATATGTATGTGTGTATATATAAAATCCCCTTTGAATGTCTCCGGAAGTTAAACCATATATCAAAATCAGTAATCTTTTCTACATCCTGTAGCATCAGTCTTGGTGATGGTACAATGCTGCTCAAGGTTAGATTCATACCAGACTCAGACACATAGTCAGAGAGGTCCATTATGTCACTCTTCATATAGTACAGCAAGGTAAGTCCCAAGTCATTTACACCCACGTGTACCATATGCACACTTGTGGTACAAGGACCTGACTGCTTGCAAGATGTGGTGAATTCTTAAGCATACCAGGCAACTGACTCCTTGCTCAGCCTGGTGAGTGGTGCATCAGTGTGTCTCACTATGGACTCACTATGATTAGGATATTGGATTGTGTGGAGGTTTGGCTTATGGGTTTTTGAAAATAGTCAGTGACTCTTAGATGTATTTTTCATGTTAGTTGATTCCTGTGCTTTTTGTTTATGAAGTTGTTGAGGGTACTTGTTTCTTAGGTTACATTTAAGAGGTCTTTACAGTTTAAGAAGGTTACTTTTAAAAGCCTTACCATATGTAGGTCTTTGTATTTGGTCTGAGCTGTCTGTGCTTTGTTTAATGTTGTGTGGTGTTGTACTAACAACCTGCTTGTTGTTTGCTGTGGCTTTATAACACAGTTTTATCTCAAATAACATTGTATGACTACATCTCTCACACACTGTGTCTACTGGTTTAAGTAGTTGGTGGTTGTCAGTAAACAAGAGGCAATTACAACACTGTCTCAGGATGCCCATTTTAAACAGGCTGGCTACAGAGATGGTTGGAAAGTACGAATCCATAATACATGGGCCTTGTACCTATGGGTCTGGAGTTGATTTACTGGAGGTGCTACTTGTCTAAAACACACAATCTAACTCTACACTTGTTGAGCAACATAAAATGTAATGCATACCAAAGCTGCTTCTTACAGCTACTGACTATTTAAAGTTCAATATGAATGGGGGGGGGGTTAAAAAGTGAAATTTAAGGCTCTAAATGCTTACATGCATATACTGCAATTGGTTGTGTCACTGCACAGTGGTCATCGTCACATCAAATCAACTTATATCTACCTCAAAAAATAAGCAACAAAATGGTCAATAGAGCAAACCAGCCAATAGCAAAGCACTTGGATTTTGCCTTTCTTGCAAGTAAGGCCCACAACTAGCCTGGAAACTTTTTGGCACTAGAAGGATCCAGTAAAATAATTATATCAAAAAACTAACAATTTTATCAGTAAAACAATGCAGGCAGTATCAGTACACTCAGTATTAAGACATTATATCAAAGGTAACTCAGCCTACTGTCTCTGGTTTCAGTTAGAATACTCCAATCCATTTGTATTAATTCACAGTTTAAGGACTGACTACATTTCATATGAAACTACCAGTTAAAGCTGATGAAATACAAAATGATGGAGAAGAGTATTTGTATAGTAGTTGGGTATAATGTACCTGAAAGAATAAAGCCATTTCAATTCCTTTTGGGAAATGGTATCAGAGACAAGACAAACAGATGTGTTGTAAATAATCTCAATGAATAACATTGTAGATGGCTGTACCAATGCAAAAGGGAGAATATATGATATTCTCTGTTATTCTTTATGTACAAAAACACAGACAATATGATGTGTCATTTTTCTTGTTTATGTTATACAGTTTATGAGTTTTTTGTTTTGTATACAATTTTAAGAAAAGGAAGCCACGGTGGTACAGCAGTAGCATTGTTACCTCAGAGCAAGAGGTTCTCCCGTTCTATTCTGGGCGGGAGCGCCTTCTGTGTGGAGTCTGCATGTCCTCCCCATGGTCGAGTGGCATTGGAAAGACATGCGTAGAATGGGCGTGCTTTCATTGAAGGTTGGGCGTCGAGCTGGCACCTCAGCACCGTAGAAATCTACTGCCAATCATTAGTGGATCGGAGTTCTGCTGTGGCGACCCCTAACCAGGAAAAGCCAAAAGAAGAACATACAATTTTAAAAAAAAGAACTCCTACTCTTTTCAAGTGAGGAAGATTTGCTATGTTGCACCAGCGTGGCAGAGACTCTGCAGTAGTTAGAGGGTGACAGTGGAATGGTAACTACACTAGCTGCCAAATTGTTAAAAACATACTGTCAAGTGGTGTTTTGGTTAATACTATTCTGAAAGAGATGATTTACAAGGCTGAACCCTCTGATAGAGCTGCCTTGCCATGAAGTGATATCACTAAAACAAAGTTTCCATATGGAATGGAAGCTTGAGGGAGCAGTGGAGAGATCAGATGAACTTTTCCAGGATAAAGAACTTTCCAGGGGTGTGAACAGGAATCCAGATATCACTGGGCATACACAGATCATAAAGAATCCAGCAATTTTTTAAAGGAAGAGTCAACCACACAATTTAGGAATGGTTGGGGAAAGATACACATAATGAATAAATTGTGGACGTTGTTATTCAATCTAAATGGAAGATAGGAGATAAGTGCATGTTTTCTAACTAGAGAGCTACAACACTGTGCATTACGCATTATAACATTTTGCTGAAGATCTTACAAGTAATAATAATGGGGATAGAGAAACTGATGGTCTGAATTAATCTATGAATTAAGAATAGACATGTAATAGAAATGTTATTAACATTTTGTAAAATATGCAATATATGAAAATTCATGAACTGAGATTTGACAGCTGGTTGAGTAAGAAAGCTGAAATGGAAAAAAAGATGTTAAGCCAGGTTACCATGTGAGTGAACTAAAAGGAAGAATATTGGTTTGGTTGTCAATGAGAAAGTAAAGGTATAGGGGACGCAGTTAAAATGATATCTACTTAGGTAAAGGTATAGGGAAGGATGTCAAAACAGTTGGTATATAGTTTTTAGAGAATGCAGTGAACGTTTTAGGCATTAAAGGAAACCTCCACCTTATAACTCTAAAAACATGCTTTTTTATTGCATCCTTGTTTTCTGAGCTATTTTAATGCATCAACATTACTTCAAGTGCTTATTTTACAATTTTAATGTGTTTCCCTCAAAATGGCAGTTGATGGGGCCTGCCTTGGTAATGTGATCTTGTTTTCTTGCTTACATTCCTTTTTCCCAGAATATATTTTAAGTCCTCTTTATATGAGTCATGATAGACATATGGAATTGGTGGTGTTTTCTCATGCAATTAAGATAGAATGGCAGGACTGTGAAACACTGCCATCTAAACACATCTTCTGTAACAGAGCTACTGCTATGTTTCCCTGCCTGAGCTTCATTTATGTGTCTGTCTGAGCTTGTTCTGTGCTATAAATAGCTGTTAGCTACTTCCAGCAAAATAAAGTAAGTAAATAGCAGGCTTTTGTAAAGGGATTGTTTTGTAGTTCAAAAAAAATTGACAGACCTTCCCTCACACTCTCATGCTGAGGTCTGAAAACTATCACTCCAATAAATGATTCCTGCTGTAAATTTACAGATGACATATAGTAGGACGCCAAACTAAGTCTGTCTGCTATTTCCTAATGCCTTCGCCTTAAAGTTTTTTTCTCTCTCTCAAGAAAAATGCAGAATTAAAATGTGCTTCACTAGTTATTTAATTATTTTTGTCATGTTCATCCACCTTTTTTTTATTTCATATTTTTTTATACTTCAATAATCAGGAAAATGAACTGGTTTTAGGAGCCTTTTCAGCTACAACTCAGGCTACATTGGCAAAGATAATAACAAGTAGTAAATGCACTTTTCAATACAAAAAGAAAAATACTGACATAAAGACATTTACAAAGACTGCATGTGCAACACATAGTCATTGTGTGACAGTGAATACGTAAAACGTTAAGCAATATTTACTACAATGTATACCTTAATAATGCTTAACTCTGCTATGTTAAATTTATTATAAATAATGTTTTGCATGCACCTATATTGCATATGTATGGGTCTATGTCAGATGACTGAGTTTTCAGAAACTTGAAATTCACATGGTCAAGACCATGTGATTGAGTTTCCAAAAACCTGAACATCGAAAAAAAAAAAACACAGACACAAAAAAACTGACTTATTTAAAAGTCTCCCCCCGCCACACCCACTGTAAATTATATCTACCAACTCCAACACTGCACTACAGTAAGGGAAAGGGTAAGTTTCACTATCTGGAACTGTACCATGATCTCCATTCAAAAGCTTTGGGTTTTCAAAAACTCGATCATATGGTCTCGACCATATGAATTTCAAGTTTCTGATAGGGACCCATATACATTTACATATATAGTATGTGTATGTGTACAGTAGATATAAATGTTTACACACCCCTGTTAAAATGCCATTTTTTTGTGATATAAAAAATGAGACCACAATAAACCATCTTTTCAACAATCTAACAGTCTAACTTAATGGTAGGTTGCATTTCAGCATCTGTACAATTCACTCTGAATTATCTGCTTGTACATTGCCTCGTAGTGCTCTTGACTTCCTGAGGGGCATGGCAGCAAAGAACTAGATTCCCCTACCCCTTCAATGGCTTTAATTACCCCACTTTGTCTCTCGTAGTAATGCATAACTTAATTTCAGTTTCCAGGCACTGGTAAAGGTTTTTTCAGAGAGCCTGACACTACGTTCACACATTTTAACCTAATAGACAATCTAAACGTAGTTTCTGCCTACCTTCTGCTTGATTGTTTTTTTCCTGCTCTGTCATAGTCTGATACAACCCACTCCATTTGCTCTCCCTAAGTCTCGGGCTTATTCTGTTCTCCCATTCTCACCCACCCCCTCCTCCATCCGATTTATAGCTATAGACACCACACCCCTTTCTCCAATCTCCAATAAAATTCACAACCGCACCCCCCACTCCTTCCACCACACCAGCTCCAATTTATAATGTTATTAGACATGATAGACTAAACAAAACAGGTGGTGGTGCACCAGTTATGTTTAAAGACTCTCTAAACTGAGAAAAAGTAAACTGCACATCTCCAGACATCCCCAATGTAGAAATTCTCACAACCCAACTGCAAATAAATCCTCATAAAACCATAATAATCATAGCTGCATATTTATCCCCTGGCAACAATCTTCCCAGCATAGAACTTCTCCTCTCCTGGTCCACCTACACATTCGATCATGAAACTATCATCCTAGGTGACTTTAATCTTGACTGTCTCTCCTGATCCTCAAACTGCTCTACCAAATGAATCAATTTGTACAATTTCTCCTAAGTTATGAACTGCCCCACTTGCTCTGGACTAGATATTAACTAACAAGTCAAACCAGAGTGACCAAGCCGACTGTCTTCCTATTAACCTTAGTGACCACACCCTTACATTTCTATTTAGAAAAATAATTCAAACCCAGTCTGGCAATCCCATCAAATACATCCACAGTAAGAAACATTTCTACCCTGACCTAGTTAATCTATTATTAAAACATTGTGACTGGTTACCATTAAATAACCTAAACCTGGACCTTGCAGTAGAATTCTTTAACAACAAATTTCTTGAAACACTAAACAGCTTAGCCTCAACCAGGAAAATTCACACCAAAGCCAAACAACTACCATGGCTATATCATGATGCAAAACAGCTGATTAAACAAAGGGACAAAGCAAAAGCCCTATACTTATCCATCAAAAACAAAACTGACCTCACCTCTTATCAGCAATTAAGAAATCAAACTAAGAAAAAAAAATAACAATGATAAAAAACACTACTTCCAAACCTCTCAACAAAAGTTCCTACACAACCCACAAAAATATCTAGCAAACAGTAAA
>NC_056737.1:155024887-155039887 GCF_019279795.1 Protopterus annectens | reverse complement strand
AAAGGACTCCAGAGCTCTGGACAGATGGGGTAAAAAAGTATACACCTCTGCAACCTTAGCTATCAGAGCACCCAACTGTCAGTTCCACATGTTAAAATATCAACAACACACTTTGGAACTATTAAAAGAAAAGATTTCAACCTTTCCTGATTTTCCATTTCGAAAGAATTGGCAGATTTACTGCACTCTACTTGTCAAGTGGCTAAACACTCATTACACTGTGGATATGACGCCCTAGAAGCCTCAAGCAGGGCAGCAGTGTCAGGATCATTAGGAGACATGCATGGTTGAAGAAACAACCTCTCCCTGATCATGTCAAATCTAAATTACTAGATGCACCCTTGGATAAGGACAGCTTGTTTGGAGTAAAAGCAGAAGAGGTGCTTAAAAAGATGGAAGAGAAAGCAATATGCAAACAGTAAATATTTCCTTCAGGTGCAAACTCCTAGGTTCAGCAGGAATTTCCCCTCAAAACACTGGTCCTTTCCTGCACCTAGCAGACAGGGGCAAGGTAAGCCCCGCAGGGACAGACCACCCAGACTCCTATCCCAGGAACAGCAGAGAACCAAACAGTGGACCATTTCCACTCCAAAGGCAGGGAGTTCTAAGCCATCCCTCTATGGCAAACACTGTCAATGACTCCCTCCTCCCACCCTTGCCCTCTTTTCACTCACCAAAAACTAGGAGGAAGGCTCTCCCTCTGCAAAGAAAATTGGCTTTCTGTAACAAAGGACCAATGGGTCTTAACGATCATTTTTCAGGGATACAAATTCTTCTTCAACAAACTCCCAATTCCAACAGGGTACCCAGACTTACCTCCAAATCAGTGGGCAGAGGCACTGAAACAATTCCAAACTCTCATATCCCAAAGGGCAGTAGAACCTGTCCCCTCAGATCAAACAGGCAAAGTCTTTTATTTCGGACTATTCCTTGTTCCAAGAAAAGAGGGCAGTTGGCACCCCATCCTGGATCTATCCATTCTGAACACCTTCCTGGTGGTCCCCAAATTCAAAATGCTAACTTTGCAGCAGCTGCTGCCTATGCTGACAAAAATTGCCTGGTTAGTTACCCTAGATCTAAAAGATGCCTACCTCCACATCCCCATAAGGGAATCCTGCAGGAAATGTCTAAACTTCACAGCAGGCTCATAACACTTTCAGTTCTGTGCGCTACCCTTTGGCTTAGCTATTGCTCCCAAGGTAGTCACCAAATGCTTAGCCCCAGCCATAGCCTTTTGCAGACAGAAAAATATACACATTTACCCTTATCTGGACGACAGCCTCATTCAGGCAGATTGCAAAGAAAAGCTCTTCAAGGACCTCCTCTTTGCCCAAACCCTCCTAACCTCCTTAGGGTACACCATCAGTGAGAAGAAATCAAGACAAACACCCTCCATGAAGATCATTTTCTTGGGAGCACTGCTGGACACAGCATTCCAAATAGCCTTCCTATCCACAGAAAAGCAGAGATTCCTGCCTCTCTGTTTTACCCAGCTAGCTTCCAGATGTCATCTCACTGCGAGGAAGTTCCTGCAAGCCTTGGGGTACATGGCATCTTGCATCCTTCTAATTCCTCTGGCCAGGCTTCACATGAGAAAACCTCAGTGGTACCTTAAGAACCTTTGGTGTCAGCACTCTCAACCTCTAAATACCTCTCTCCCTCTGATCCCCTTTATAAGGGCCAAGTTTCTCTGGTGGGCAGGGGCCTGTGTCCAAACAAGGGTCTTTATTTCACACTCTGCTCAAATGGAAACACCATTACCACTGACTCCTCAGACATAGCTTGGGGTGCTCACCTAGAAGGCAGGTGCACCCAAGGTCTTTGGGATGCCCAGCACCTTTCTCTACACATCAACCAGAAGGAAATGATGGCAGTACAAAAACGCTGACATCTTTCAAACCCCATCTCAAGCCAGGGGTTCTCCTTATCAAAACAGACAACACCACAGTAATGTGGTATATCAACAAACAGGAAGGGACCCAATCTTACCCTCTGTGCAGACTAGCCATGAACCTCTGGCTGACAGCCTCTTCCATGGGACTACACCTGATAGCCCAATACCTACCAGGGTCAACAACACCCTAGCAGACCACTTAAGCAGAAACTTACTGGACCCCCATGAATGGCAGCTCCACAGAAAAATCTTTTAACAAATCACTCAGGCATGGGGACTCCGGAGGTGGCTCTCTTTGCTTTGCATCTCAACCATCAGCTGAAAAACATCTGTACCAGGGAGTATCACCACCTAGCATGGAAGGTGAATGCCTTGACCTTCCCCTGGAACATTTTCTTTGTGTACACATTCCCTCCTCTGCCTCTTATTTCCAAGGTACTGATCAAAATAAGGGAGGAGAGACCAAAAGCCATCCTCATTGCTCCAGATTGACCCAGACAACACTGGTACCCCTTACTGTGTAGCCTGACCTTACAGCCTCCCAGGCAGCTTCCCCTGATCTCAGACCTCTTAACTCAAATGGGGGGGGGGGGTACTGCACCCAGACTTGCAGACTCTGAAATTATCAGCTTGGCTAATACTCTAAAGGCAAATAAGGGGGCATATTAAACAAACAGGTCCTAGACATTATCTCAGAGGCCAGAAGGCCCAGCACCAGAAAATCTTATGTAGGAAAATGGAAAAGATTTTGCTCCTGAAGCCAATCCAGAGGGGGCAATACCTCACAACCTTCCATCCCGCTTATCCTGGACTACCTAGCGGATCCACACCTCAGTCATTTCAGCTCATTTTGATACAGAACAGCCCCTGTTCTCCCATCCTTTGATTAAACAATTCTTTAGAGGGGCTTCTAATATCAGACCTCCCAGAAGGCCACCCACTCCAGCCTGGGACCTGAATTATGTTTTGGAAAAACTAACTTTACCACCCTTCGAAACTGCTGCTTCAGCAGAACTAAGATACCTCTCCTGGAAGCCTGCTTTTCTCCTAGCTATCACCTCAGCCAGAAGGGTTTCAGAACTTCAGGCACTAATGGCCATTGAGCCCTTCATAATTTTCCATGCAGACAGGGTCTCCCTGAGGACGAATCCCTCCTTTATGGTCAAGGTGCTATCTAATGTAACTCTCAACTAGGCTATTCATCTACCCACCTACTTTCCTAACCCTCAAAACAAGGGGGAAAGAATTCTGCACTCAACAGATGTGCACAGACAGCTCAGATACTATCTGGACCATACTAAACCCTTCAGGAAAGCAGACCAACTACTTGTCAGCTTTGCCCCAGGTGCAGAGGGGAAGCCCATTTTCAAGCAAACCATTTCCAAATGGATATCACACTGTATCCATTTCTGCTATAGATTGCATGGGAACCCCCCCAAAGTATATTTGAACCCATTCCACTAAGGCAGCCTCCACTTCCACAGCATTCCTCAGAGGAGTTCCCACCAGGGACATCCTGAAAGCTGCCACCTGGACTTCTGTCCATACCTTTACCAAGCATTACCACCTACCTCTATTTTCTAAGGCTAGGGCAGGGTTTGCCTCTGACCCATTCCTAGGTCTCTAACTAATCCTACCACCCCTCTCCTCAGCTTTGGGAATCCCCCACAGGTGATGTCTGCAACAGTGAAACATGAAGAACATAGTACAGTTGTGTACACTTACCATAAATGTAGATGCTTGCGTGTATTCATTGCTGCAGTCCTAATTTCCCACCCTCCTTCCCCCTTATATCTTCTTTCTTTAGGGAGACATAAGTTTCTAACATTGGGACCACTTTACCATATTTACTTGTGCCTCTGACTGGTTAGGGCAAGAAAAATTGATGTAATGGCATCGGCTGCCTTCCTTTATAGCACTGACGACCTGACATCAGGCAGCAAGCGACAGCAGCTGACACAGAAAAATACTGACTCTGGTATTCAGGCTGGTCGAGGGCTACCACAGCAGGGATAACCCACAGATGATGACTACAACAGTGAATACACTCGAACATCTACATTTATGGTAAGTGTACACAACTGTACCCTCTCCTCTCTGCAATAAAAAAGTGGAAAACAGTTCCATAGCTTTCTACCTTTTTTATATCAGCTGCTGTGTTCCTGACATTAGCAGGATTAATAGCCTATCTATGATTGACAGCACTACCTGACAGGGTAAGCTACAGATTTAACTCTGTCTATGATATGTTATGCAGGTAGAGACAAATTCCTCTGCAAAGTATGTGAGAACTTATGCTTAAAAAATATGTGGTCTTTCCCTTCCTTTGAATCCAATGCAAAGAAATAAAAGTTTTAAAAAGTACAAGCAGGTTTCTGGTACCTACACAGAATTGGAACCACATTGTAGGGTACAAGAAACCTAAGGATTGAGTAAACTGTAGGAGAGGGCAGAGTTTTCCTTTAATTTTTGGGAAAAGAAAGCCTGTTGAAGAACAATGCGATCATATTCTGAAAATTATTCTCTAGCCTTTTGGGAGATGCAAATACTTTGAAATCTTGCTTTTTCATGTACAGCTAAGTAGCTTATCCCACTATCCTGCCTTGGCTGAGTCTTTAATGAAGGAGGTGATGCAATAGTATGTGCTCCATTCTTCAGAGGTTAAAAAAAGACTATTTGTGGATAAATACTAACATTGCTCTTATGCACTCAATGAATTTTCTAAGATTCGTATGCATTTTCCAGTGCTTTAAAGTACACATATATTATGGATTTTGATGGTATCTGCAAAAAAGTTTCCCACCACACAGTTATTCTGTAGTGTTGCTTATTTACAAGGAAGGGCGGGGAGCAGCTGTAGAGGGAGAAAGGTGCCCAAACCTCAATTAAAATGACCTGATACATCCTTTTACCTTCAATAATTAACAGATTTCCTGTTTTTGTTTAACCAAAACAAACAGGAAGAACAGTGATGTCATTGTTGAGTAATACTGATATACCAATCAAAAAACACCAAGTCATTAACTGTCATTTCCATCGGTTGCTATTTGCTGTGTATATATATGCAGACCATCACAACGTTCATATACCTGCCACAGAATAAGACAGCCTATGTTCACTGCTTGTTTTCAGTTTTTTTCCCTCTCATTATCCTGTTAAAGAAATATAAAATAGTCTGGCAAAAAGTCATCTTTTACTCTATGGGCATGTGTGCCCTGTGATCATATTGTCCATTGGATACAGTACTTTGTTATAATCATAGAAATAATTTTGTGTTTAAGCTTCCCTTCATTGCTATAAAAATGAGAGACATATTTTTGTACATTATTTTTGCAACTCTCACAATGATGGGCTGCTTCTTTTTAATAACATACTTAACATTATCCATACTTCCATATCATATAAGACATGAAAGTGGCAGTTTATGACTAATATGAAGCTTCTGTTATCTGTGCATTTACTACTGTTTCCTATAAATAATACAAACAAAATAAAACTTGTTATCCCATCTAAAATTGTCTGTGGGTGGGAGCAGATTTTCTGTGATTTATCCTATATATTGGAATATGATTAAATAGAAAATTTAATCTACAGAGGCTAACACTCAGTGTGTGTCAGAGAAACTTAGTCACATTGCTCATGTTTTCTCTATTAAACACTGTATCAGTTTTAGTACATAATGTCATTCAGATCCAGCATTTTACTTATTTAAATTATTTTTGTATGATGAAAGAGTTTGTACTACACTTCACTTTCGACTTGGACAGCCCAGCATAACGGGTTTATCTCTTTGAATCTGATTCAATAGCACAGATCTAAGCTTCAATTCTTACAATCTATCCTCTGAAGTAAATGAATTAACATTTTTAGTACTAACTCTCTAAACAAGCATTTCAAGAAAAAAAAAATCAGCATTTCAAAAATACTTAAGATTGGAATCTTTGCATTAATCCTGAGATAGGAGCTGTATTAGAAAATGTTTTTTGTTTTAATAAAATCAGGTTACTTTTTGAAGTAACTGCTACAAAGACAGGTCTAGTGCAGACAGCTTCAGGAGTGCTCTTGGCAAAAACATCACAAGCTTGAGCAAAACTTTAATATGTTGAGGAAGCTAAATACAAACTGACAATGGGAACCCAAGTGAGGCAACGAATAGCAGTAAATTGCATATTTCAATTTAATACAAACTTGCATACAAAAGAATCAATTTTTATAATTCTGGTTTAGCACACAATGTAGTTGTTCACAGCCTGAATATAGAATAGTTATACATGAGAAACTAGAAAGATCATTTCTGTGGAATCCCTCCAGAGTACTTTTGATATGTAATATAGCATATATAATGATGGGGAACCAGACAACTCTACATTAAATGAGACTGGGGTAAGACTTATTTAGGAAAAAAATAAATACTGGAAAAGAATGGGGATGGAAACATTCTCTGATATGACCACTGGAAAAGCATAATATTTACAGAAGCCTCCAGGATGCACTTGTTTTCTTTGACATATCTGCTCGCAAAAATATGCACTGTCTAATAAATCATCTAGAATATGTATGATGATTAACTACCAATTACCTTTTTTTTTATTAATTTATGAAGTTTTATTTGTATTTTGAAATTCAGAAGAGATATATACACCAATATGAATTTAATTATTTTCCTTCACAATGGTTGTGTGACTTTATGTGATATCCAGTAAAAAGTATAAACAGAAGATAGCAAATTCTTTGCCTAATACGTTTGTGTGGGGCACTGCACACTCCCTATAAAGAATTAACCAGTAGAAGGCAAACTTTACTAGCTAGCTTTAATCCAACAGTTTATAGAAGCTGTTAAAATTAAAATTTGTTCTAATTTAAATAGAATAATAAGTAAAAAAAGTAAGATACGAATTTAACGTCTTTCATCAACCACTTATTTTCAGTGAACAAACATCTTAAATGACATATACAGATTGATCAAAATATAAAATGAAAATATATTGTCCTTTTTTATTATTCCACTGCATGCTGTTTCCAAATATAAAATAAAATGTATAAAATGTAAATCATTCATTCTGGAGTCACCAGCTTCATACCCTATGGCACAGAGAAACCGTCACAAAGCTATGTCGGTCTCATTTAAGCTGAGATATTTCACAGCTCTGCTGCCCAGGGACAGTCAAATGAAACCATTCTCTGGATTAAATGAAGGCATATATATCTTGTCCATATGTCATATGTGATAAAAACGGCACCCAAATTTAAAAAGACAAGGCTCACTTCTTGCAATGAGAAAGACTGTGAAAGTGAGATTTAAAGCTTCAGTCTGAATTTAGACAACCCGCAGTAATGTTTGCTGCTAGCAGGAACAGATTATCTACTTAGTTTTACAGAACTTATAGAAAAAATGTCTTCAGCCTACCTCTCAGTTCTGTTGCTCATTTTTTTCAGTTAAAACCAAATTTTCTCATATTTAACTCACATTTGCTTCATCCTGTCAGAAACGCCTACTTTCTCAATTCGATTTATTTAGATATAAGTGCTCTAACTGCATTTAAAACGACACTCTGTAACAGGAGGAACATGTCCATCATTACACCTTAGTTGATCTAACGTGGTGAAAAATCAACATCTATATACATATTACTTCCAGAAGTAAACCTCTACCCATTCCCCTGGGAACCCCCACAGAGAAGGAGATTCTGCTATGTACATGTTGGAGTGCACATAGTACAATGTTGAAGCTGATAGGACTGTTTTAAATATTTGGGTTTCCTTCCCGCAAATATTAATTGGAGCACTGATAGTAAGAAGAAATGGAAGGCATATACCAAATTTATTTTATAAAAATTGGCTGGATGTTAAGGCAATCTTTAGCAGTTTACAGCCAGCAGCTAACAAAATACATGATAGTTTGCTGTATCAGGGTTTTATGGATTCTGTAGTGTGTAATATGAAGATAGAAGTGTACTACAACATTGGCTTATTTACTTTATTTAGTTGACATGTCAATCCCTCTAGGACATTAGTTGTGGTCCCAAGAAGACATGTCCCAAGTGTACTTTAGTAAATGATTGCAATACATTCACAATTATATGCCAGAGTGTATTTATCACCCTTAAGTCTGTAACAGTTTCAGTCTAGATACACTGCTGATCTGTCAACACAAATATTGATGACAACTGTAGATAGGTAGCCTGTAACTGTAAAACTGTGCAGTCATGTTAGTTCACACAACACTTCATGTACATCTGCTAAAAGAGTTGTCATAGTGAAGTAATGGTTATCGTGAAAATCAAAGTAAATATTCATTAGGGTGCAGTACTATAGCAGTATGCTATGTGAATGTGTTTCTAACAAAATGTAAATGTGGAAAATTTCAGCACTGGGTCTCCAGTATGGTTAACAATAATCTATACTTGTTTTGGGATTTATCTGCCTCTGTAACTGCCTACATATCTATCTGCCTGCTAGACTATATTATTTGCATTACTTCAAATTGATTTTTCTCTATAATATAGTATTTGTATGCATTTTATGCAGTGTTAGTAGATTCATTTTTTTCAAATAGAGTATAAACAGACTAAAGAGGCACACTAAGTAGGGGTGGAAATATTGTTGTCTAAGAAAACTTACCATAACAGTAAATGTCCTTATAGATAACTGTTGTAGTAGCCTAAGCTATATGAGTCTTACCCCCTGCATCTGAACAGCTTAACAAAGCTTTGGGAACTTTCTACATACTCCAGTTGTCAGTAGCTCATACAGACCTCCTACAAAAGGACAACTGAAAAGCAAAAAATCTTCAGAGTACGTTTTTTGCCCAGGAGGTAGGCTAGATCCCTGAATGAATATGTTATGAAATATCAACAGTGTAATTATACACAAAAACAGGATTTGAAAATCTATACACTGGCAACATCAGTAATTTAAGCTATATAAATAGATTACAAGGGTTTAAGAAAGAAAAAAAAAAGGAGGGGGCTTACAAATTAAATCTCCAGGAGCTCTTGAAGAATGGCTCTTACAAAGTCTGTTGTGGGCCTGGAAAAGGAATCCAGTTTGTAGTGCTTTGTAAAAGTATGTACAGAGGACCAAGTTGCTGCCTCTCTTTCCTCATAAAATTAAAAAATAGCAAAAGGTTTTCCCCAAAAGGGGAATTATCTGTTCAGCCTGCTGATGCCACATCTGATGAAACTTTCTGTGTAAAAGATGAAGCCTTGTGCATTTTATTTGTTATTTTAATTGAAATAAATTGTTTCTTTGGTGTTGACTGCAGTGTATGTATTTTGGATATGACTATAAAGGATAGCAATCAATACACTCAGTCAGATTATGTGCTGCCTTAAGTAAATGGTCATTAATCTAGGTTTTCAATGTTACTCTCTGGCTGGCTCAGCCCCCCCCCCCCCAAACACTCTTGGTAAACTCTTTTACCACTCGGTTGAACTTGAATAATGTGTTCAGGTAAAGTACAGGAGATGCTTGCCCAAACAGATATTTGAGTTCAAGTGTGAGCAAAAGTCTGTATGAGCTACAAGATGCTGGAGTCCCTGGCTTTGAGACAGTGGTCTTTGAATACTAGGACTTGATCACTTGTAGTCGATCCCTGCCAGACATTAGAATTCTCAATCATCCACTGACTCTCATAGACAATGGATATTAAGTGAGCATTAAAGCACAACGGGGTGTTGGTTCCTGTGAGATAAGTGCACACCTACATGCACAGTAATGTACAAGGTCAAACACCAGATTTCCCTGCAGTGGATCAAATATGTCTCATTCTTTAACTGTGTTCTGCTTACTACCAAATTCAAAACTCCTGTCATGTTACAAGAATCAACTGCATTCTTCCACTCTTCAAGTTCTAATCTAAAGGTGCTATAACTCACAGGTAATGTTCTGAGTCCTGGTCTAACACACAGACTTTTCTTCCTGGTGCTACTATATTTGAAGTTAACTGCATCCAATCACTTTAACTTCTATCACAAGTCACTGCTATAAACACTGTGCAAACGGCTAGAATACCGACCACTTAAGACACGTGCAAATAATTGTGGAGTCAGATATTTACTATACTTCTGTTATTAGTCAGCTTCTAGTATTGAAACTGAGGAGGTATGCAAATCTGTTTCAGGTCCAAAACATTATAAATCATAGAAAAGAAATGCTAGTTTCAATATCTGTGAAAGAGAGAATGCAAGCCAGAAGAAGCTACTGAAACAGATAGGGTTCCTTCAGACTTTAAAAGTTAGTGGGAACCACCCTTCTTCTCAGTTTTCAATCAGCTCAGATCTCTTCACTTTTGTATTAATGTTCTTATTATATGCAATCGCTAAGTGCAATATGAGTGAAAATGAAAGTGTCAGAAATGGACAGGTACTGCAGAAAAGGGAAATGTATTCCCTATCTCACCCCATCAGAAATTCAGAAGTCAGATTTAAATAGGAAAGGCACGTCATAATCCACAGATATTTGCTACAGATAATATCACCCATTGTGATTTACCTGGATTTATTAATAAATACTGTGGAAGAACAATTACTTTCTAGAATAGAAACGTTACAGTTTAAAAACTAAATCATTCATGCCAGCAAAATAACCAGTCATTAAATGTGTGCTTGTGTGTTTTACAAAACTACATGAATTTAAACAGATATCTGTTTTATTACTTTCTAATGGCAATTCTGAATAGCGTATATCTAGGCATGCTTATCAAGATTTATTTAAGTCTATGTTGTTGTTATATTATCCGAGAAGTCTCTTGACTACGAGTATTCATTTCACTAAGTAATGTGATATGTAGGCTATTTATTTCATTAAGTAATGTGGTATGTGGCTTTTCATTTCATTATGTGATGTGGTATGTAGCTGTTCATTTCATTATGTAATGTGATATGTGGCAGTTCATTTCATTATGTAATGTGGTACGTAGCTGTTCATTTCATTATGTAAAGTGGTATGTGACTGTTCATTTCATTAAGTAATGTGGTATGTAGCTGTTCATTTCATTAAGTAATGTGGTATGTAGCTGTTCATTTCATTAAGTAATGTGGTATGTGGCTGTTCATTTCATTAAGTAATATGGTATTCACACTTCTGCATCTAATGTTAAGCAGTGGATTTGCTGTGGGCTGCTATTATTTATGTGTTTGTTGTCCAAACAGACTGATTTTTTTGTTTCTGTTTTCTAAAATGTTATATATAACTCAATTTGCAATTTTGATTTCAGAGCAATACATTTCAGAATTCCAAGTTTCAAATCCTACTAAATCCAAATGGATTCTGGCGAGTGACATTGGGGGAGTGCAGCTGGAGAAATCCTCTAACTGTATGGAAACTACAAAAACAATGTGGGCATCTAATTAACCAGCCAGAACCTATTAACTTTGAAAGACCATTACTGTGGTCACTCTTTTGTTACTTTAACTATTCTTGAGAATACTATATTTATCAAACAAAATAACTTTGCTAATATCATCTGACTGATTGATATAATAAACATTTATTACTTGCTGCTTCAAGAAATAGAGCAAGTAGCATCTTGTTTAAAGTATTTGACTGTAAATTCATGAGTGTTGTTTTTAGCTAGCTACAATGGCATATCAAATTAGAATGCCAGTGATGGGTCCTAACAGCAACAAACTCCTTAATGTAAATAAAGATACAGTGGATAGAGAACAAGTGGGGATGGGACAAGGTTAAATTTGCACATACACTTTTACTTGTAAGTTAAATATAAATAAAGTAGCATGCACATAAAGAATTGGTAAACTCTGTATGAATAATGTACACATACCTATATTGATGGGGCATGTCTTGCAGAAATTGTTTAGCCAACTAGAAGCCCCCCCCCCCAAAAAAAAGATCTGCTCAATAACGCAGATGATTATGATCAGGTCTCCAATGAAAATTATATTATTATATTGTTGAATAATGAAGGTTAATAAATTCACCTCAGGAGTAGAACAAAGTGAAGCTCAAGATGTGAATCTTGACATCTGTTTATAAGACATATGACAGCTTGGTTGTAATTGGAGATATCCTTTTTTTTTGCAGAATTGACTTCTTGTATCACAGACTTCATTTATAAATTCAATAGAAATCTATCAGACCAAAGTCTTATACATGTTCCCCAGCAGACTGTCTCTCTGCAGTGCAATAGCAGTTCTGGTCTAAGCCGGCCAGGAAGGAATACTGTCAATTGAACTACTGAAGCATTAGCTGAAGCAAAAAGAGCAGCATCTTATTTAAGGGTTTCTAAGACATATCACCAGGATTAGCAGCAATGCTATTCTTCTGGCACAAAGCCAAAGATTGTTACGCTCTAGATGCTATGATGTTGTTGGATATCACACTTTATGACAGTAAGCCTTTTCTTCTAAGTCGTACCGTTTGAAGAATAGCTGTATATACCCCGAATGTTTGCATCAAGGCGATCCACCAAAATGTGATGCTCAGTTTTGCACCTGAGCAGAGTTTGATCACCAGCCTGTGATGCTGTCAAAGGCTTGGATGTCAGGCATGCAATATGGATGTCTTTATTATTAAAGGAGTGTGAATACAGGAGTTCCATATCTTATATGAAGACCTGAGTTAGCTGAGCACAATCGGCCTCCTTGATGGTTACTACAGTTATTATTAGTTAACCTCTATATCAGTTACCAAGTCACCACTGACAGAGACTGATGTTGTCATCCTACTCTACCAGTTCATGTCGCATTACACACTCCTGTGTAGCTGTCCAGTGTTAAACACTCATTACTTTATATTTAAGGCAGAATAGGGACCTTCTGGGTCATCTAATACAGACAGACCCCCATTCATTGCTTCAGTTTGCTACAGTACTGTGTTTAGCACAAACTGGTGGTATAGGCATCACAAAATCAACCTCTGTGGGAAAGACTTGCAGTCCTTCATTCAGAAAAGCATTTTCTCCACTCACTTTCCAAAAAGTACAAAATTGTAATTAACATAGAATTTATTTTCATGAATGTTGATAAAACATATATTAAGATCATTTTGTTTTGGTGTATATGAGATACTTGTCCATTTAACTGGAGAAATGCATGACTACTCAAGCTTTAGAACTGTTAGCCAAACAGATGGTCAAAATGCGATTGTAGAAAATGAACCTTTTTGCAGAAACTGGCTCATGATAAGAGAGAAGATCTTGAGATGGTTTATGCATAGGTTCATGCCACTTTTTCCTTGCAAGGAAGGAATAAGGTGTTGTGAAACCAATTTCAGAACATCCATACAGTCAACAACAACTGAATATAACCTGCTAAACTAGAAAATATGGTTTGGGAAAAAACTTCCAAGTGACACAGGTTCGAGAATGAGAGGGGCTGAGTTGTGTCAGATACAGCATGGATAAACTAATGAATAAGACTGCCTTTTCATCAGTTATAATTGAGAAAGTTTATCAGATTCCCTCCCGTGTAGAGTATGAGGCTGTGGAATGGACTTAAAATTATTCTGGTAGAATCAAACTTGTAAAAGGGCAAGTGATATCATACCTTTGTTGATTAGGAAAACATTTATAATAGATGGTAGAAACGTCTTTTCTGATCATGATTTATCAGGAAAAATGAACCGATAATTGGATCAATTTTTTGATGCAGGGAGAGATGGTCATATAAAAAAAAAACTTTAAATTATATATTCTGCTTTTCTAAAAGATTTCTTCAATGATGCAGTGAGATCAAAATGAGTGCACGTGACTGAGTCTGTGACTATAAAGTTGAGAATGGGGTTGGATATAATGAGTCAGGCTTTTCAGAAGAAACTGATAACTCAGTTCATGGAAGAATTTCAGACCTTAATGATAAAGGATCAACATATTGAACAATCACAAAATGGAGAAGACTCTCAAAACATACTTTTTTTAACTGGACCAATGCAATATCAAGAGTCATTGACTATTAAGAACTCAAGACACTCAAGTTTGCCTTTGCTGCTGTTTGCTAAATTCTGAATACCAAATTGAATTTTTAGTTAGCTCTTGTTTTTTTTCAGGACAAATAAGTGGTCATTGCAATTTTCTATGCATAATATGAGCAACTTACTAAATACTTATAGTACTGGACTTTTACTGTGAATAGATACAATGGCAAGAGCCCTTGTTGACTGAGAACTAATTATAAACATTGTTTTTGGGACTGTTTAGTTAATTCTAAATAACAAATTATTCACACTTATCTTTTAAGTCAGTTGATAACTGTAATCTGCTATATATGCTGTGGGTGTGAGTTATGGGACAACAGCTGCAAGCTAAATTCCATATGTATATGTATATGTGTATACATGACCGTTGTTGTTTTATTATTAAAGCCATAAAAATGTTAAGCTTTGAAAGCCTGCTGAATGTCTGCTGTGTTTGAATGCATATGCTATACCTGACTAGTAATATAATTCTATAGTGAATTTCATGTTTATATGAATGATGCTTGACTGGCTGCTATCAAGGTTTTAATATTCATGGAAGATAATAGTATTCTTTTAATTAAGTGGCTAGTGATATATTATCAAAATAGTTATAGAGTCTCCTTTATACAAGTATTACTCATTTATGAGGATGTAGTACTTATAAGACCATAAATAATGTTTTCAGGGTTACTACAGGCTGTTAGTTTAGCAAACAGACAGGGATTGAAGCTAGAATTACTTTACCTGTGATGAAAACAGACAGGAATGTACTGAGCTGAACTATACTGGAAAATTATTTTATAACTGGTCATGAATTGGTGGTGTGTATAACAGAGGGATACGAATGAAACTAAAGCTACTCAGCACTGCAGAACAAACTACTGAAAGGAGGGGAATGAAAACTCTACTGCAATACAAACGATGCTTCATCAGTGCCAATTGGGTGAAACCGGATTCTTGGTTTGACTTTAACCTTGGTCACTGCTTATTATTGCTAATAAATTCTTTATTTTACTTAATTTGCAGCTTTTTGAAAACTTTTTTGGGGATGCTGGATACATTTGGATTGTTGTTGCATTCATGTTTTTTCTGTTGCACTCTGGTAGCACTGTTTGTGCTGTTTGGACTATATATATGGTCAGTGCAAGCATGGTGTCAACAGGTGTGCAAAATTAACATTTCCTGTTTAG
>NC_056737.1:155009887-155022387 GCF_019279795.1 Protopterus annectens | reverse complement strand
CCCTGTTCACCATCTTCCCACTGAAAAGAGTAATCAGTAAACCTATCATAGGCCTTAATTGACAAAAGCACTGGATGAACAAATAACAACCTCTCCTTCTAGTAAGAGATCAGTAAATTGGCATAATTTTGAGCTATCTTGCCTCCACAGCAAAGCCCTTCAATGGCTGCAAATATTGTTTAACTAAAAAAAAAATGTTTATTAGCATTTGATCTATACCCTCAGTGAGAAACCTCACTTCACCTAGTGTGTAGTGCTTACATTTTAGTAATATAATACACTAACACTATGAGGGAAGATTGTTATTCTACATTTACTGTGACTAAAATATCATCAACTCCTATTACAATACCTTGGAAATTTTTTCCATAAAGTGAAAAGTACCCCTTACATGTGATGCCTTTCTTTGAAATGTCATACAAAGCTCTACCAATAAACTTAGATACTGTGTTTAATTCTCTGCTCATGGTGCAGACCTTAAAGGTAGTCATTTGTATATTTATGCATTTTAGGAATGGTAAGCATATAGTCTTCTCTTTGAAAAAAAATGTTGAAAAAATAAAACATCTCGCCAGAAGTAATACCTCTAATATGATAGCCATACAAGCAGTAATTGATTTTTCTATAAGTTGTTTTTTTATATTCCTCAGTGATGTGTTTTTGTAATCATCTTTATTTGATAACATACACAACATTTTAACTATAAAATTGGGGTATTCCATAATCACTGTATCTTCCCCTTATCAGATATGTAATTTGGATAGTCCATAAGCACTACAGCTTTCCCTTATCAGCTACATAATTGGGTTAATCCATAAGAACTGTAACTCTTCCTTTATCAGCTGTGTAATTGGGGTATGCCATAAGCACTGTAGCTCCCCCCCTTATCAGCTTTATTAGTATGTATGGACTTTTCATGCATAAACTGATTATTTCTGCTTCCACAAAGGCCTTGCAATCATAATAATGATCGGGCAACATGTTTTAATAAGTACATATGTAAAATCAGTACAGTATTGCAGTGTTTTACAAATTAAGCACTGTCTGATGCTACTATTTTTACTAGTAAGATTCAATTAATCACTTACCGACTACAGATTGTTGAGTTACCCTTAACTTCTCTCAGGACATCCCTGTGAGATTGTTATGCAGTAGGTTTAAAATCCAGAAGGTGTAGTCATGTGGTAGTGGACTTAAATAATGCCTCAAGGTCTGCTGCTTTTATTGTACTGATCCCCCTCTGAATGGGGAGTAGTCTTTGAACTTTTGTAAACTTCTAAATGAAGTGACTATTTGGAAAACTGGTATCAGCTAGCAAATTGTATGCCTACAATCTGTCTGAAGTTAGACAAATCCCTTGGTGGCAAAAAAAAATGAGTTGGCAGCGTAATCTAGGAAAGCATCTTGAATTATTTAGGGTTTATTAATCAGGTAGTTTCATCTGAATATACATGATTCTAAATTAGTGTTGTTACTTGTCAAAATACTGGGAGTTTATGGTTGAAAACTCTCTTAAGTGTACTTACAGATCATTTATGCTAGCTCTCATATGTCTAATGGCCTCTAAAACCTGATATTCTAGAATACAATTTTAACCCAGCTCTTGCTAGTATGGCAGCACAAACAGCTGTAAATCTTTTGAGAAATCCTCTCTTCAAAGGGAGCATGTGCCTGAAAAAATTCAGAGACTGGTAATAAAGTAAACACCCAATTGAAGGATGTTTGAATGACTGTAAAGGTACAAAGGTCCCACCTTTAGTGAAGACTCCACAACTACATTAATCATCCAATGGGATGCTGACATTTAAATCTACAGCCCAGAATTCTGAAAGCCACATTGGGAATTCTGATGTCCTTCTTCACACGTATGAAAGAAAATTAACTTTGTGCTGATAGACATGATTGCAGTGTGAAAGCACTATCTCATTTGTCCAGATTAGGAATGCCAACCTTCCTTCCCCACTCTTAAGCAGCATCTGGAAACATGAGGCATAAGTCTTCTGCACCAGTTACAGATTTAGTGCTTTGTAAATATGTACACTACCTATTGTACTGTTCAGCAGAGTTAAAATTAAGAGAAGTTTAGCTCAAGCCCCTCTTGTACAACTTTATATCCAAGCACTTAGGAGCATCACTATCCTTAGCAAAGATCTGATACCATAACTAATAAGTCCCTGGCTATTTCATTGGCTGGGAATTACCAATGGCTTTATAATAAGATGCTCTACTATACTCACCTAGGAGAGTCTGGAAAGCCTTGCCTTATATGAATAGGTTCATGGGAAGAAATAAGCAATCGTCTGATAAGATTATGGCTTCAGTGTCACTAATGTGACACTGCCATCTTGAGAAGTCCACTGTCTTTGTCCTTGTTACCCAGTCATTCAACTGTTACCCTAAAAGAAAAAGTGGTAGGGGTGATCTGTTTCATTACCCCATAAAGAAAGAAGAAAGAAAGAAAAAGACACCACCTCATTAGTCATAGCTTTTACCCAAGAACCTGCATATAATGTCCCGAATGAGAAGGTAGAGATGGATGGAATCTAGAAGGTAACTAATATTTCCCACATGTACTCATATTTCCCACATACACTCATGTTAAAAAGAGTACAGATTTCTCAAAATTTATAAAAAAAAATATCAAAGGCACAGTAAGGACTGGACTGCTTTTATCAAGGTACTACAGTTTCCAGTGTGATTCATGCTTGATTTGCCATTTTCCTATTCTTTTTTGTATAGATGGACAAATAGGGGAACATAAGTCGCAGGTGGACAACCAAAACTTTGTCAACGAGTTTAGTTCCCCATTAATGCTAAACATAACTTTGCTGGTTAAAAGCAGTCTCTTTTTGGCCAGGACAATAGCATTATCAACAGAAGGTTCCCGGATAAGGACTATGACCAAAGACCCTAATAAGGATTATGACTTGCACCCAAAGGGTTGTAGTACAATGCTGTAAAGATTCTAAAGCAGAAACTGTAAGTGTGAGTACTTAGTGCTAACTACAATTAACCATGACGTGCAAAGAATAAACTACACACACACACACACACACACACACACACACACACACACACACACACACACACACACACACGTGCACACACACACACACACACACACACACACACACACACACACACACACACACACACACACACACACACACCAGAGTTGCAAGATAACGCAGTTCAGGCAGCTGCTGAATGTGAGTACCAAAAGGTCATACTAGGAAGCTCATGGACTCTCAGCCTTTTACTTTTTTAATAATTTTATATTAACTCCCTTTCTTCAGTCTTCTCCATCCATCCTGTCTATTAAGAAATCCTATGATAACTGGATGGGAAACAGAAAATACACACCTGGATTCCACCTGTTTCACTGCTGGACAGGGCCTTTGGGTGCTGACTGGTCTAAATATGGGCTAAACTCTTGGCTAGGCTTATAAGGGCCTCAGGGCCAGTAGCCTAGTAACCTCCTATGATCCTATGACATCTTTACTCACAAATTTGCCTAAACTTTATGTATGCATAATATGTCCACAGACCGGTCTTCCCTTTCCAAAATGGATTTGCTTTATGGCCTAGCAGATTAGTATACCTGCTTGGGGGTGGGCTTCTGCCCAAGGTTCCACCAGACCAAAAATATTATAAAAAAGCACCAAATACATGCACTTCCAGGCAGAACTGATCTTACATGCACACACACGCACACGCACACACACACACACACACACACACACACACACACACACACACACACACACACACACACACACACACACACACAACAAGAGGGATTTCAGTCTCCAATACTTGTTTTCAGCAAAAATATCACTTTCATTCTGCTGCACTTAAAAGAGTTAATCAAAGCTTGTCTGAGTGTGATGAGCTAAGTAATTTGATTTCTTAGTGATAATTAATAAATGTTATAAATAATATTGCTGTACACCGAGTTCTTTCTTCTTCCTGTTTCATATATATTATAACCAAGATGAAAATGCCTATCGAGAGGAAAGGAAACATTTTTTATACCCTAAAAGGTGATGTTGGCTTTTTTCCTTTTTTTTATGGTCCTAGAAATTAACAAAACCCCCAAACATACCTCTCAACTGTACAGATTTTCACAGAATATCCAGATTTTTGCCTCATACTTTTGGTCCATTTTTCATAAAAGTGTGGTTTTCTGGCAAATCAATGTCAAGTTTTAAAGCCAGAAAATAATGACAGACATTTGAGTTTCAGACTTCATACTCTTTAGAAAATTCATACTAAAACAAAACCTGCTATGCTATCAACTTTCTGTTTGTAAGAGCAATATTTAAAAATTGTCCCTATTTTTTGGCCTTTGTCCCCCCATTATTTATTGCTTTGTCCAAATTTCTTGCTCTAAGAGGTTGAGAGGTATGCCCCCAAACTGCTGGAAGAATGAACGACTTCTGCAGGTCCAGCAATGCAGTAGCTCAACCTTATTACTGTTATCATTTTCAGAGGGTTTCGGAGGTTCTGCCTGGACTTTTCATTGAGGCTGGGAATACAAAAGATTAGTGGTCTCTTGCCACAAAGATGTTAAGCTCCATGCTGCAGTAAACGTGGAAGGTAGTTGTGACTGCAGAGAAGATTTCTATTTTTTTTTCCTGAGTGAATTCTGAAGCTCAGATACAATGCAGAGCTATGAATTATAATACTAAAGAGACAGAGGAAATACTTTCTAAATGTGACTTACTGCCCCTAGTCACAAGCGCTAATTAAGTTATAAGATTTAGACCTCAACTCTATAATGTAAAGGGCAGAAACTGACTACTGTATTGAAAATGTGCAAAGTACCATGTTTTCTGTTTTATTCAATAACTGACATTACAAACTGAGAACTGTATATCCTTTGAGTAAACTGGTGTACTGCAGTGTATCCTTTTCTGTCAGCGTAAGCACCTGTTTTCAAGGTGTTAGCAGTTAATGTGCTTGAACAAAGTTATCAGGTTTTATTTTCATGGTTCTTGTACAAGGCAGTAGGTACTCAACAGCAGATTCACTGTGGCTGAGCTCGTTTATATCCTAGGATGCAGCGCTACAAGTTACTGTCCGGGCTTTTCACTGTAAAGGTCACTCTGGGAAGTCAACTGAAAAATTAAAGAAGGTGGGAGAGCCATAAAACAGCAAAACCATCACTTTTATGTGCAAGCAAGCTATAATTTACACAAAGCATTACGGAAGAACTTACAATGTTCTGTACCTGGTTACATCTTTTAATATTTTGCATTTTAATAATTTATACAGAAGACAGTTCTGTACTAAATCTAACACACACAGGAATAAAGACTTAAAATGATAATCACATTCCAAAGATTAACCCTTGCCTGTACATTTGCAGCATGGGAAAGTGACTCAATATGATAGTTGCAAAGTCAGTAAAAGGCGTTCCACAAAAAGAACTTAATTAAAAATATTTACAGTGCTGAAATATGAAGAGTCATATGAAAATGACGTGAAGGATTTCAAGATTTATCAAAGATTCAAATGAACCACTAATGTACTTGAGATTCTTTCCAGAAAGTACCAACAGTTTCATTGTTTTTATGACATTTTTCCTCACTGCTGTATGTATTTTTTATCCTTCAGCTTTAAAATCATATTGAATGATTACAGAAAAAGATAGTCATCTGTACACTAATTAGAAGTAACTCAATGGAAAAAACATCCTGCATAATCACAGACTGTCAATACTCTGTAACTCTTTGTTTTATGGTTGAAAAATGAGTTAGCTGTTAGATCTGTATAGTAAGATACTCATGTCTGCTGGAAGTAAAATGATACAGCAGAATTATAAAGCATCCCCTCGGGAGATGGAACAGAGAGCTAAGAATAAGAGAAAACTAACAGTATTTGAATAGTAGACAAAGGAAATACTTCATTTGCAGCATATTCTTCATTTGCAAAATTAGATTTAAAAGGCCTTGTTAAGCAGCAGTAGCCTTAGAACTGCAAAGAAAACAAGGTACAATGAGCTGATAAGAAAGAGCAGAGGAGATTATCTTTCAGAAGAACATGATATTTATTTTCTTCTAGATGTTAAGCATGCTATACCACATGTTTTAGCCACTCTGCATAAAATAAACCTGAAAAAAGAAACATTTGAAACACAGGCTTATTCTTAACTCCATGATTATGTGACTCACTGTGAGATGGTATACTAACAGATGACAGATATTTAGTTGCCCACAGCATGCTTTTCTTCATATTTTGGAAAGAAACAAAGCAGTTAACATTTTAGTGAGCTTTATTTTCCATTATTTTAAAGGCTTCCTCAGCAATGAATGCATGTTAAATCTACTGATGCTCGAATAAAGAAACAGCTGAATTTCAGGTAATGCAGGCTACCTGTTTATTTGGAATGTGATAATTCTGAGATGCATTGCTGTCCCACTACTTCAATTCAGCCAGTGAATACAGAGGATGTATCTGCTTTTGAACTGGGTAAAAAGCTAAACATCATAAACCTAATACATGGAAAATTTCAAGAGTAAGCTTTCTAGTGTAATACAGCAACTTATAACAACAGGAAAAGTCATAGCACCACTTATAATTCATTCTCAAATGCCTATTTTCCAGAGCAACAAAAAGCACATCATAACGGTAGTTAGAAGCCTTTATTATAAATGTGAAAACAGCAGCATTTAAAACACTTTTTCCTCTTATCCAAACACCAGTTACTAAAAATATTACCCACAATGACCCACAGAAACTTATGTTGTTACTTTATATATTGCAAGTGCAAACAGTTCAAGATGATCAATCAGGAAAGCAAAATATACCAAATATTGCCAATAAATGCACATACATGTGACCAGGTTTGAAATGATTGTGGAAATATTGCTGCTACACAAATTTCAAAATGATCTTTTTTCTTTGGTTAGCATTTGACAGGAGCTGTCTGACATGTGTCTTAAGGATTAGAAAGCGCTGTCAAGGTAGAAGTCTGTGGTCATGGTAACTGAGTCACAATGATGTCCTTGTGATTACTTAATGTCACCCAGTCAGCCACGTCAATCATTTCTTCTTTATATTTGCTGCTTTAGGTTTATTGCAATCCACAGATACTAAGAATCTGGGGTTCTGCTCATATTCAATTACCATGCTTCATAATTTGTTTCACAGTTTACAAGTAAACAGTTAAGGGGATGCATTGAGATGTTTATCTTTGCCCCGATGCCCTGACCTGCTCAGGCAACTGTTTATTTACAGATCCTAACACAATTATCTGTCCTACCACTATAACTATATACACAACTTTGTTAGGGTAAATAACTTCAGTACGCTTGTGTCTATATCTCGGAATGGGTTACTGCTCATTATACCAGTAACTTAACATATACGACAACCTTACAATCATCTTTCTTCTGTAGGGAGACTAGTAAACAGTGAAACAAATGACACAAAAATGATAATAGCAGAAAACGACCAGAGCCACTTGTAAGAAACCCCAACTTTAATGCAACAAACTGTAAAAGCTCCAGTGCCTCAGCCAAAAGGCCTTTCAAGAGTCAAAGAACAAAACACCCTCAAACAATTATATACATCATCATATTAAAAAAAAAATCAACAAATCAAAATTATAATTGAATTAAACAATCAATTAAAAAAAACAATTAAAAAACACCAATAACCTTCCACTCACAGAAACACATTCCAGTTGCATTCTAAATTTAAGCCATTGGGGGTCAGTGTTCCATATTTCAGAATAAATAAACTGGCTCTGGTCGTTTTCAGACTAGTAAATAGTCATTATGATGAAATGTCAATAGCAACTTAATGACAAAACCAGCACTTCGCTAGCTTATGGGAGGAAACAGAGAAGTCAACTGAAACTGCACTGAAACTTGAGTGGTACATTCATGAATATAAAGCCCAGCAATCGACATTGGATCAGGAAATCTGCAAAGACCATGTGTTGATGTACAATCTGACAGTATCTGCCTCAGTATGTGGGACCATCTCAGTATTAACGACTGTGCTGGTAGGATGCAGAGTATGCTGTGAACCAGGAAAGGTACCTGCTGAGTAAGTAACTCATTATGTTAAGATCATTTAATATGAAATCATTCAACTTCAGTCCTGAGTGATGTTCTGGTTGAACCATAAGTTGCCATGGTGGTACCGCTGGAATGTCAGGCTTGGCTTACCGGTCGTATAGTATGTACTGTTTGTCTTGAACTACCCACACACTCTTACAGTTATCTCTCTTATGATACCCTGCTTGAGCTATCTGTTAGCCCATTTGGATGGGGTTCCTGCTGTTTGAAGATAGTCAGGATCATGTAAGGTGTCATCAAAGGGGCAAGCGTGTAGGTGTTGTGATCATCCTCACAATAATGGATAGTACTGTCACGTACATTCTGCCAAACAGTTCAGAGTTGGCTAGTAGGCTCTGTTAGTGTGTCCTTTTACATGAAGTGTAACTGTGACTTCCCATATCCCCACCACCAACCCACATGGAGTGTACAGTCCCTTCCAGCCTATTACCATTCTTAGGTATATCACAACCCAAGTCTATATTCATATCCAGATCATTAGTGCATGGGATAAATCCATTCTCTGTATTAAAGACTCATCTGAAATGATACACCTAGGTCTGTCACCTTTTCAAGTACCCAAAGTGGGACTTTTTTTTCAGAAATGCAAGAAACCATACCCAAGGGCAGTGCAAAGGAAAGACTTCACCTTCTTTACAAAAATAAAAGTTTATTTTTGTATCATTTGAGTTGCTTGTGCTGTTTCATATAACATTTAGAGTGTTTCAAATACAAAATGATTGTTTTATACATTTATTAAAGAAAACTCAGGAAAGGTATTTGTCTTAAAATCTCAGGATATTTGCCATGTTTTATTTTTTTTCCCCACAGGACTCAATTGAGTTGAAGGTAGGGACTGTCCTGCATAAAGAGGAACAGGGAGTAACGAAGATATATATTGATCAACAGTGATCATGACATCAGTCATTTCTTAGAGATTACTGAATCATCTGAAGGAGAACTGAGGTTAAGGTACATTTAAAAACTGCTGCTAACTTACAGTAATTTAGTGGAGGCAGTGGTGGCTTCATTGTTGCTGCAGTTCTGGATATGATCACAGTAAAACTTCACTTTTGCCAGCTTGTCTACACTTCATTACTGTAGCACATTCATCTTTTGCAACACAATTTCAGTCTTATTTGGGTCATTAAATCTGAAATGCTGATAAGTAAATAAGGAGCGAGACCAAATTCATGATAGGTTTATGAATAATCTATTAAATTTATAACACTCACATAGCATTACACATACTCTTCCTAAAGTAATGAGGAACATATCTGTGGAATGTGAAGAAAGAAATCTTAATAAAGTGTTCTGTCTGTGATTAAACTTAACCAATGTCTGTGAGTGTAGGATGCAGATAAAAAGTATATATAATTCATAATTCTAAAAGTTATATGCCCCTATTTTAAGTGACAGGTAGTTGATTATGCTTGAAAATTATGCGTGAGATTCATTTGCACTTAAACCACAGAGGTACCAACAGCTATGTCAGGTAACCATGACTGAAAGTGATTAAAACAAGTGTGGCTAAGCATAAACAGTTTAGGAGAAAATGCAGGCACTTATACTCAATACCAGGCCTGGGGAATCAGCCACCTCAGAAAAGGATATGTGACAGGAAAATGGCTATACCAGCTATCAACAAGTTTGATGGTTGAATTCTCACCCCAATGCAGTTTTTACTGGATGTTCCACTCTCCAAATGTTTGTGGTGCACTGTCAATAATTTGAGCAACTATCATTCTTCGAAATATTTTCATTTTTTACTTTTTAGTCCTTCTTTGCTACCTTACCCACAGGTCATCCATGTTATCAGGTCTAACAGTGTATCAGAGTATTTCTCATTAGTGCTAACATACAGGTACAAGTAATAGAACACCAAGTTTTCTTCCTCTTCAGAGGTTCTAAAATATTTTTATGGTTGCTAGATGCAATAAGTTCATCATTGGATGCCTCTAATGTAGCATACATCTTATAATTTCTTTCTAGATTCAAGCTAGATGTTTAAGTTCAGCTAATGTATCACAGACTGCATAAACTGCGTTAAAATATGAGGCTATACAATCACCTTTCCAGTAGTTGTATGCATCATAGTCAAGGGCATTCACATAATTCCACAAATAATATTTTTTAGTACCCTACATCTGGCTCATATAAGCAATGACACCTTCAGGGGCCGGGTCATAGTAGTGGAATAAGAATACCTTTTATTATGTCTAGCATGATCCTCCTTTCTTTTCATAGGTTCATAGATTAGTACCAGGCTAAATGAATGCCCTTGTGAGCCACTTTAAGCCTAGCCAATCACTCCACATGAGAATCAAACCCTGCGCCCTTTGGCTGTAAGGTAAACATCTTAACCATTATGCCACATCCCACCCTTTTGGCACTATGCTCCATGCCATAACTATGCAGTGGTGTGTATGAAAGTGTTTTACAAAAGCACATTTTCACCTCTGCACAGGTTAAGTTTTGCTGTCATTGGACCCTGCAGAATTTGATTAGCAAAATAACAACCTTGCATGAAACAGTTTATCAAGTTATCTATGTCACCATCCTTTGATTTACTATCTACTGGTGTGAAACAAGATGGTGGCAAAAAAAAAAGATCTGATGATAGAGGCATCCATTTCAGGGCTATTTTCTTCTACAACACAAGAATAAAAACAACAAAAGCCAACCATTCAGACACTATACTTTGTTTGTTTCTATAACCTTTGGTTTAAATAGAGAATTGCCTTCTTTTCCCAGAGTCTCTTTTGAAGTGTGGGGTAGGTGACACGCCTTGGGATACCAGACATGTTGATTCCTTCGACCAAGGGCATTAGCTTTCCTGTCAGGGTAGCGGGCATGCCTCAATATACCAGACAACATTACAGGGGACTAGGAAGCTTGCAGTGCTTCAGGACAGGTGACTATGAAAGCAAAACATGAAGCAAATACCAAATGGCAGCCACTAATGAGGTCATCACAATGTACAAAAAAAAAAAACAAATAGAAGAATACCCCAGTGGGAAAACAGACCAGTAAAAAGAGTGGGATGGACATGTAAATAGTTAAAAAAGCTCAGTGAAGGTAAACATGGGCTCATGAAAAGGGTTCCTATTACGTGATCGAAGTTTTACAACTTCGAACACCATATGGTCGAACCCTTATGTTCGAAGTTGTAAAACTTCGAATACTTTAAAAAAAAAAAAAAAGAAAAAACGTACCTGACTGTTTTCAGCAGGGGCCAGGGGGCAAGCCACCCTGCACATTCCACACCCCCCGCTCTTTAAATATACCAACTCCGTGATCGCACTACCATGTAGTAAAGGGAAATCTTCCCTTTCCACACTGTACTGCATTATAGTGCAGTCTCGAAGTTGGTATATTTAAAGAGTGGGGGTGTGTGTGGGGGGGGGTGCCCCCCCGCTTAAAACAGTCAGGTAAGTTTTTTTTTTTTTTTTAACGTTTCTGAAGTTTTACAACTTTGAACATATGGGTGCGACCATATGGTGGTTGAAGTTATAAAACTTTGACAACGTAATAGGAACCTTCATAAAAATGCCAGTTTAAAATGCCAGAATGTATGGGTTAAGACTTCTGGGGTGGCACATCTCTGGTAGGACTTCCATACCAGATAATGGGGGAAAAATATTTGGACTGGAAGATATTATGAGGTGACCATTCTGGAGGCAGGACTTCTGGTAAATGTTGCATTGAGTTGCACTTCAAATCCAAAAGGTTTCTGACACTTTGTAACCACATTCACTACCCTACAGTTCTAAGCAGCAGTTAAGAATTACCTTTGCATGCAGATTACCATCAGACAGCAAGAGTTATAAATGTCTAGTATGTGAAGAACAGTATAAAGTGATTGTTATTGCAACATGAGGTCATTACTAACTATTAGTAAATAATGACAGACAAAATGATATTCGGTATTCATGTCCTTTAGAAATGTAGTCTTATGCAAAGCTTGTTATCTTAGCCACTTTCTAAGTTTATTTTGGACCCTTGTCTCCTCATTTATTTATTTATTTATTTATTTATTTATTTTTTGGCTTTGTCCAGATTTCTTGCTCTTTTCAGGTTAAGAGGTATGCCTGGCTGCTCAGTGCAACTTAACTCTTCAGTTACACATCAGATTTTCTGAATGTGGCCCACTGAGTGACCCAGATTAAAATCCCACCAAGTACATGTAATCTGTTTTCTGGAAAACCTGGCCATCCACTGCATAAATGTGAATAAATAATTAAACATTTTAATAAAGTTAGTGGTACTGAAATAAGTAGCATTTGTTCTCAGAACACCACTACATTAAGGAGAAAAATGTTCATACATGGAATTGGGTAGCAAACCCTATTGCACACAACAAAATTACTTGTGCAACATAAAAGGTATATTCTTAGATCACTGCAATGGAATCAAGCACATCACTTGCAG
>NC_056737.1:154912387-155007387 GCF_019279795.1 Protopterus annectens | reverse complement strand
ATGTTCCCTGAGGTTTTCTTTCACCATTTGCATTGCAGAGTGTCTGCTATTTGCCTGCAAACAAGTACAGAAGCTAACAGGTAAAGCTTAATTTAGTGTAAGAAAATATCTACCAGGAAGAAGTGCTTTAGCAAATCAATAAAGAAGTCTTCAATTGCCAGTGAAGATCTTTTTGTATAAATAACATACCTTATATCCTGATGATTTAATATGAACACCTCGCTTGGTCAATGTAGATTTCATTCGAATGAAAAATGACCGTTCAATACTGTTGTCTGACATTAATAAAGTTGGACTTGTAGATTCCACTAAAAAAAATTAAGGAGAAGAAAGAAGAAACAAAAAACATAAAATGGTCAATATTTGTTCACTCAAGTAACCACCGCATTCTGATATTTAGTGAAAAACGATGCTTTATCTTCCTCTGAATTCTTTGACAACTGCATTTAAATGAAGACATGACATGAATGGCTCAGATAATCTGGTAACATTGTATTAAAACATACAAAAGAATGTTTAGGCACTACACCACCACTTTTAATCCAATCAGTTCATAACTGTTATTTTTGTTTCTAACAAGGTGCTCCGTAAAAATATCTGCTGGCATGCAACTTGATTTGGCCTGTCTTATTACCACTTTCAACCAATCATTATTGAAATCAAACCTTTTGATGTTGCTTTAGCAACTGTAAAACAAAACAATTCTAATTAACTGGTTTCTCCTTCCTCTTACAGCTATATGGCCACGGAAGTTCTTTGATTATATTTCTTATTCAATTTGACATAATCATAAATCTCTTTCTTTTACATCTGATTGTTTTCTACCTAGAAAAGAAATGCTTTCACATCTAGCTAAATGTAATGCATATTGCTACAGGTATGTAACACTTGTCTAAACAATGCATCCTGTATTAGGATGTATATAGATTCAGTCTTTGGGTAAAACAAATGACAGCATGGGTAATTAAATCTGATATGAAATGTTGCTGCTGGTTAGTATTCTTCAATTAAACAAAACGTTTGCTCACATCTATACCTTCCTCACAGTGTTTCTGAAGCTTAGTGGTAGTCCTTCTGATCATCAAAAATTGCCCCTTAGAAATATTATTAATAGCATGAACTGTTAATAGCTGACAGCAATGTAAAAATAAATTCTGCATCCTGATTTGTCAAAAGACATTGTGAACTAATACACTGCTCTTTGGTATCTCCTAAGCCTCACATGGCACACAGGAATTAAAATACATTCTAGCAATGCATAACAGTAAAATAGAAAGTAGTGGTAGTATGCAATTATTTAAGTTAGTATTTGTTGTGCCTTAGATGTTAAAGATAATGTATTTTATTTTACATTTGTTGACCGGGAGAGTCCGACTGGATGCATGTCCATTTTCAGCGGAGGCCCAGGAACAAAAGCTCCATAGATTAAGAAAAATCAACTATGAGATTTCTACATAGCAAGCAAGTATTCACAGGAAAACACATGACTTAACAAGATTCCATAGTTTTAAAGTTACAAAGTACAATATTCATTGGTAGTCGCAAGTTTTAACAAAATTCTATAGTTTAAGTTAGAGTAAAGTAGTACTTAGAATGTACTAGTTTCCAGTAGTAACATTGATTTGAGACAAATGTAAGTAAAAGGGGGCTGGGAGTGGATGCTAGGGTTAGTTTTGTGAGATGTGGTTGGGTTTAAAGTTGGAATGTGTATAATTGCTGGCTGTTGGTGTGGGTGTTCGCAGATGAGGCACTAAAAAGAGGAGTCACGATTCTTCTTGAAGGGATAGAAGTGAAAAGGAGCACAAGGGGGGGGGTCAGAGGGTGCGATATGGGTCAACCTGGTGGGTAACAAGGGCATAGCCATGTGAGTTTTAGGAGTTCTTTTAGTAGCTTTTTGAATGTAACCATTGAATTGGCTGAGGTAATAGCAGAAGGTAATGAGTTCCAAATGTTACCAATGTAGTTAGGGAAGAGGGAATCACCTGCTGTGTTATTGCTTTTGGTCACCTTTCTTAGTCTTTTAGCGAAGTTGTCTGGTATTAGTTTGTAGTTTAAGTAGATTAGACAGTGCTGTTTTTTTTTTCAGGAAGTAGTAGGAGTTTCCGGGCAAAATAAAGCTGATGGAATGAGAGGAGATTTGGAAATTCAAGCCACTTAAGTTGATTTAGTGAATGACAGTGGTAAGCATGGTAGGGGGCACCAGTAGCAAATTTGGCAATTTGATTGTAGCAGATGTTAAGCTTGGCCATTTCAGTTTTGGGTAGGTTGGTGAACATGGGAGCGGTGTAGAATAATGTGGAGAGGAGGTGGGTTTGAGCTATGGTTATTCTAGCAGTTTGGGTTAGAAATGGTTTGTTTTTATAAAGACTGCCCAGGTTCTGTGAATGTTTTTAATAGTTTGATTTATATGTAGATCAAACTTGAGGTTGTTGTCAATGGTCACTCCTAGCAGTTTAGTATGAGTGTCTGGAGAGATGATCGTCCCATCTCTGAACACAATATTGAATGTGTTGGGCATTGAGATGGATTTGTTTGGCTTAAATAGCAACAGTTTGTTTTTTTTGGGATTAAGTAATAGGTTTTTGTTAAGAAACCAGGTTTCTGTAATTTGGAAGGCTTTTTGGGTAATGGAAAGGAGTTAATGTGGGTTGTTGGCTGAGCAGACTAATGTTGAGTCATCAACATATTGTATAACAGTTGCATCTTGACATATGCTGTGGAGATCATTAATGAAGATGGAGAATAGCAGGGGTCCCAGAATGGACCCTTGTGGGACTCCTGTGGTAAGAGGGAGTAGTGAGGATAGGTTGTTGTCCCATCAAACTGCTTGTTGTCTACCATGTAGACAGTTTTGAAACCAGACCAGTGTGTGATCACTAAAGCCAAGATTAGTAAGGGAGTGGAGTAGTTTGGGATGGCTGACCATATCGAAGGCTTTTGACAGGTCCAAGAATATGGCAGATGTTAGTTTACCTAAGTGGCTGTTTTGGTTTATGAGGTTTGTAAATGAAAGAAGGGCTGTGGTTGTACTGTGGGCAGGGCAGAATCCATGCTGGGTATGAGAGAGAAGTTGGTTATTAAGTAGGTATGGCATAAGTTGGTAATGTATACATTTTTCAAGAATTTCTGCTAGTGTGACAGGATGGCAATAGGGCAATAATTAGTGAGGTCAATGGATGTTCCACCTTTATGTAAAGGGATGATGTAGGAGGTTTTCCAGATTGGTGGGATGGTGCTTTCTGATACAGATCTGGTAAGTAGAATAGAGATTGGGTAGGCAAGTTCATTAGCAGCCAACTGGAGGTATTCTGCAGGGATGCCATCTGCTGCTAGGGTAGTAGGTTTAAGTTTGGATAGTAATTGTTTGACATAATTGGTAGGGATGGGTTGGAATTGGAAGGTAGTTTGGGGATTGACAAAAGGTTTAGGGATATTAGTAGTAGTAGCAGTAGTGGGTTGTTGTTGAACTAGTTTAGAGATGGTTTCTATGAAGTATTTGTTGAATGATTCAGGTATGTCAGTGATTTCACCTGTGGAGGTTAGTGATGGATGGAGGTTTTGCCGGGGTGAATGTGTTTATTTATTTCTGCCCAGAATTTTTGGGGGTTGTTTTGGTGCCTGTTTTGCAGATGTAGGAAATAATTATTTTTATCCTAGAGAATAGTTATTTTGGTTTTGTTTCTAAGTTTTTGGAATTGTTCTCTAGTTGCTCTAGTTTTTGTGGCTCTCCAGTGATGTCAAGCTCTATTCCTTTGAGAAATCTTATTTTTAGTCTCTTTGGTGATCCAGGGTGCAGTATTCATTTTGAGTTTGTGGTACGAGGTGGGGCATGGGCATCTAGGATTTTTAGAAAAGTATTGTTGAACTGGATTACAGCTTCTTCTAGGGGTACTTTTTTTAGTATGTTCGAATTATGGTATTTTAGTTCAAGTTTGAATTTGTTTGGGTCAAAGCTATTTTTGTTCCAGGTAGTTTGTATTAGTGGGGTAAAGTTGGCATGGATTTTGTATTTTAGTAAGAAGGTGGGTTGGTGGTCACTAAGGGTGTCTGGAAGGAGTCCTGCTTGTTATGGAGTACTGGTCTTACTTATCAAGATCAAATCTATTTTTTTAGCATTTCCTAGCCTAGTGCTAGATTGAATGACTTGGGAGAAGCTGTAGAGATTAATAAGGTTGGTGGGGTTAGTGGTTGAACAAGTGTTCCAGTCAGTATTTAAGTCACCTAGGATGATGGTTTCTTGAGGAAGATTTTGATTAACTCAGCATAGGAGGGATTCTAGGGAGGGAATATGGTTGCCTGTTGGTATATAGCCAGTGATAACATTGACTGATTTTTTTGTCGCTACGTTTGAGTTTGGTTAGGAGAAGTTCAGAAGTATTGAGGGAAGGGACTGGGGGATTAACAGTACACATTTTTAGGTTGTTTTTGTAAAGTAATGCTACCCCACCCCCTTTTTGGATAGTCTATCTTTTCATAATACGTTGTACCCAGGTGGGAGGAACTCACTGTCTGGTGTTGTGGGTTTTAACCATGTTTTAGTTAAGGATAGTAAATCTGGGGAATAGGTGGATATCAAAGAATGAAGTAGGTGCACTTTGTTATTTATGCTTCTGATATTTAAGCTAAGTAGTAGAGGGCTATTTTTTGGTCTAGAGATGGGAGATTGGTTGGGCGAGAGAATTGGAATAAATGGAGTATTTGTGCAATGGTTTGGCACTGGGTTGGGGTGTATGTCTCCAGCTAGGAGCAGTTGATGGCTAATATGGTATAAGGGTTTAGTTAGTTTGGTTATAATGGCTATGTATCTATTTGTAGTAAGTGATTTGGTAGCGATTGTGAGAAGTTCTCCTGAGGGAGGAGCGAGAATAATGTGGTGGTGACTACTTGGGGATATGTGTAGGCTGTAGTGATGGGTGGGAGGTGTGTGAGAGGAAGTATGTTTTGAAGGGGTAGTTGAGGTACCATTAAGTATGGTTTGGTAGGAGGTAAGGTAGTGTGTTGATGCTAGGAGAAAGAGGATGGTGAGATAGACTGTGTACATGGTAATTGGCTTGTGATAGTGTGAGTGTGTCATGTTAGTGGAAGTAGTATGTGTGGGTGGGGATAAGGGGATTGGTTGATGATGAGGTGCTTACTAGAGAGTGACTGGTGTAGGTTAGGTAGGTGGAGAGGGTAGGTATAAATCTAGGGATAGTGGGGGCGGGTGGGAAATGGGGGCAGGGTAGGGGAGTGTAGTGAGCCCAAGCAGTAGCAAGGGTGAAAGGAGCAGGGTTCCACCGAGAGCAACAGGTAAGGTGGGTTCCTAAAAAAACTATCAGTATCAGTGTAGACACTAAGCAGGTAAGTTAGAAATAGAGTACAAATAGTATAGGATGGCTTTACAATAAAGCCGAATTAAAGAAAGTACTTGCACTAGCTTTTGAAAGTCAAATAAGAATTTCATGCACTAGTCTGTGAAGGTCCAAAGGAAAAGCCTGGTACTAATATAGAGGGACAAAAGTATTCTTTTGTTAGGAAATTATAAGCCCTGGGTCCAAATACATTTCTTTGGAACAGGGTCACCAAACTACAAGAAGTATTGAAGGGAGCCACTGGAGGGAAGTCTGTTAGTCTGACAGAATGTGGGAGGACTACAAGAGGGTCATATGCAGCTGTTGCTCCTGGCTTAGTGAATGCTAGGATGCTATATTCAGCTATTTTGTCAATACTTGTAAAGTACAAAGTAGTTTATAAATGTAAATGTTTAGGAGGACATTCACCATGAAAGAGGCACCTACATTCACTTGTAAATTAGAGTAGTGTCCTGTCAATGTTATAATAAAAGCCATAGCAGCACAATTCATGGGAAGGATGTCCAGGAAAGCACTTTCAGTTTTGGGGTGGCACTGAATGGATGAGGTCACTCTATTTATGAGAGAAAAATTTAATATTCTGAGACATTTCCATTGAAGACATTGTCACCCAAGGCTTAGTTAAGCTGCTGGATGCCAGGTGCTAGTCAGAACAGACAAGCATTCAATGTCAACAGCAAGGTTTCCTTCTCTTTATGTAGGGAGTGGTGTTTATTCCTCATCAGAAATCTCACTGAGAAAAGCAGGAGCAAAGGGGAAAGCTACAGAAGTCCACAGTGAGAGTATACATGTCACAGCACTCTCATGTAAACCACTCTGATGCCACTGGATGCATGAAGTAGACTGCAAGGGTTGGTACTACATTAAACTCCTCCTAGTCATCAGGATTGTGATAGTGACATCCCTCACTCTAATGGAGAAGCTCCAGTACATGTCTGATAAAGTTGAAGAAAGAAAGAAAAACTTTCAAACTCAAAAAAAAAAAAGAAAGAAAAAAGCTAGAATCACCGAATTTCCCAAATTGCACAGTAATATGTTGCAGTTTCTTTTCTGCAGTTAGAAAAGTTAAAAAAGAAGTGTAGAATGCAATAATCCTATTTATAATTCTTGTCAATGTCATTTCATAAAGGCTTATGGAATCCAACAGTTCTTCCAAAGCCTAGGAGAGCTACAATGTAACAACAGTGTTCCTTATTGTCTTAAGTTAATTGAACCATTGTTTGAAAGTGTTGATCACAGATAATATTTCTTATTCTGCCATAATATATGTTACCTGCACAATTTATTATATTTTCTCATAGTACCTACAGCAAAACCTTATATTTATCTGTGAATTACGTTTCATTTTCCATTCTCACATTCTGTAAACAAAATAAGGAATTTGGCAATTTGTACATCTTAATAGTAAAAATATCTACATCACTTCTTATGCTGTACGGATTGTTATGACAACATGGACAATGTGGTAATTATTTTCCAGATATAATTACCAATACAAATACATTTTTTATTTCTGTTTACCTCTTTCTTTCTTTCCTCACTTACAATGCAGAATTTTGAAGAATGCATTTTTTATTATTACTATTACTACTGCAATCATCACAGGTATGTTTCTACACCACTACAGCACTGGGTTATTTCCTTTCAGAAATATGATGCAGCAATGTCTTACTCTAACTCATAAGTCCACCTAGTAGTTATTTCCAGGGAGGCAACATTTGTAAAAAATCGTGACAGCTATACGTCACTGAAAAAAAAACACTTAATGCTGCTGCTTCAGTAATATCCAAGAAAAAAAGTTAATTTTAAAGACATTAGAAATACAAATTGTCACCCTTCCCACTACATTATACTGTATAATGAAATTATTTGCCAGCTACTAAGAATTTCATTACATGTAATGTAACTATTTATGAATCATTAAAAACATTAACTAAGATTAAATAAATATGCTTATACTGAATTGTCACACTTCTGCTTCTATTTATGTCCCAGCATGAAATGTAGTTAAATGTCACTTGAATGGTTTGCGATATCCAAGCCACACCTGTGGTGCAACATTCCTTATCTTTATATGTTCGTAGGTTCATAAGTAAGTAATAGGCTAGCTGCACTTGTGAGCCATTATAAGCCTAACCAGTTTCCCTTTTTATGCTCAAATTGACCTATCCCATTTGGTTAGAGACTGCCCTTAACCATCCCATGGTCAGTACTTATGTATTGCCCCTAATGAAAATAAGTGGGATCATACCATAAATAATTTAAGGGGACCCATGCATGGGATTAAAGTATTTAAGAGCTGCATCAGTCCATTAATTCCCAGTACAGGGGGCAGCTCTGGGGTATGTTTTTTGCTTCCCATCTATAGGTCCAAGCTGTGCTTGAATATAGATAGGGAAGAACTTTGTATTATGTGGGTGGACAAACTGTCCAAGAGTGTTGGTATCCTCTGTAAGACATACCTCTCCCTCCAAACCATCCTGTTGATGTTACAGAAGAGGTTTAAATCTCTAGACTGAGAATTTCTGATTTCATTTAACTTGCTATTGTGCAGTAAATCAATCAGTAAAAGGTCAGAGGATGCCTTGCATACCAGACACAGGTCATCTCTTAGCAGCCTGTACAATATCAAGTCTAGTAACAGGACTTTGAGTTGGTCCATGTAGGACATGTTGTTTAGGCCTTGCATCCTTTTAGCAAGGTATCTCTGTGGGTATTCCAGTTGTTGTATATGTCTGGACAGATACATGCCAAAGGAGGCATTATATTCAATGACTGGCCTAAGGAGAGCTGAGTGAAGGGAGACAATAACATCCCTATATCTAGACACAATCTCTTGTTTATAAGCTGTGCAATATAGAAAGACTTTCTTACAACAATGGACACAGGTTGGCCAAAAGTTAGGTCACTAGCCACATACATTCCCAAATACCAACCAGCTGGGTCAACTCTTAGGGCTATATTATTAATGTGGTAGTTCCCTGGGTTAAATGACTTCCCAAAGGATGCAATAATGTATTTTTGGCATTAAGGTTTCAGTCCATGATTCTGACATGTTATTTATTTGGTCCAAACCTTCCTGCAGGATAACTAAGTCAGTTGGGAATTCAATGACGACTCCTGACTTGCAGTCATCTGCAAATGTAGTCAGACAGTGCCCTTTGGGATTTTCTTTTACTTCGGAAAAGCAGATGCCAAACAGAAGATGTGCCAGTACAGAACCCAAGGGAATCCACTGGTGACTTATCTCTTTTTGGAGGTATCTTCCCCATATTAATTTTCTGTGTTCTGTCTGTGAGCCCGTTGGCAAACCAATGGGTGACAAAGAGGATTATTTCTAGTTTCTTTAGCTTTTCTGCTATTCCTGACTTAAAAAAAATAAAAATAAGCATGGCAAATGAGGAAAATGTGGTGAAAAACAAATAGTTTGAAACATAATCAGAGCTGGAAACTGAAAAGACATATCTCTTTCCTTCCTTTAATATTGGGACTTGTAAATTGGCATATCCTGGAGCAGATTTTGGCAGAAAGTGATTTTACTTTTTGAGACCAAAGAATTTACAACACAAAATATTGGTAAATAATATGGCGTGTTGATATTGGCCTGATCCTACCTCATATATAAAACAATTCAGAAATTCCCAACACTCAATAAGTCAGCAGTTTCACCAGACTGACATTTTTAGACAAAAATATCACAACATATATGAAATTAATAACAGTTAGGAAACACCTGAATGATGGTCCCACTGAAAATAAATCTGGTACAGATTCACATTTTTTTTATCTCTGCAGTCAAAAACATACCAGAAGAAAACACACATAGCCTTGATTCTTGACCAGACTTTCAAAACTCCCACTAAAACAAACATACAAAGAACAACAGCAGCCAAGTAAAAGAGATTTGACAGATCCAGAAGTTTACTAACGAAAACTGAAAATGCAGAATGATAATGACATTCATCCATCAGCAGAGCAATTGTTAAAAACATAAAATGTAGATTTAAAATTTAAAATCAAATTACTACTTTATACTGCTGTGGTGGTCCTGCAGTAGCATTGTTGCCTTACAGTAAGACGTTGTCCTGTTCGATTCTCAGCTAGAGCGTCTTCTGTGTGAAGACATGCATGAATGGGTGTACCTTCGTTGAAGGTTGTGCGTCAGGGCCGGCAACACGGCACGTAAAAATCTACTGCCAATCATTAGCGGACCAGAGTTCCGCTGTGGCGACCCCTAACCGGGAAAAGTTGAAAGACTCAACAAACATCAGGACTGATATTTACTCAATTATATTTTTTATAGGAAAGGCTGTAATATAGGATCATATGTACTTACTAGGCTTGCAGTTCAGGAGTCCACTGAGGACCTAAGCTCAATATTTCAGTTGCCACAATGCCTTGTCTGGTTAAATGACTTACTCATTTTCATACAGTAGGCAAAAGGAGGCTGTGAGAATCAAACCATGCACTATAGGAAGCGGCTCTTTGACAACTCATAGTTTTAATACTCTGTACTAAAATCTAGGCTATTCCTAATATACGACTTTAAAGTTCAAAGATAAAAGATAAAAAAATAAAGATTTACAGACTGTCCATTTGCCATCACTACTTTTATGAAATAAAAACTTGCCATTCTGTGGGGCATGGAATATGAAATATTACATCACAAAGGTAGTAAACTAATAATGTAAGATGTATACTTGAATGTTTCAGATGTTAATACAAAATGCCAGAAATAACTTTCTAACATTTTTATAAATTATATACATTTTAGTTTCAGGAAAGGCAATGCTACGTGTTACAACTTTAGTTATTTAATAACTTAATTCTATTTAAAACTGCAATCAGCAAGAACACTCTGGGATGGAAGCAAAATTATTATATCACAGACAAAAGCAAGGCCTCACACGTACTTAAAGCACTAACTTCACACTCACAAAGCTTGTCCTACACCACAGGAGTCTGACATGAGCATGGTCACACAGTAAGAAGTACAAGACAAAAAAAAAACAAGCAACTGTCAGCTTCTCAGTTTGTAATAACATCCTGCCATCTTAACATGTAGAAAACTCATCAAACATTAAAAGCAATTAAAAAAATAAACCAGCTGCTCTTTGGTATATTCAGAAATGATACAGCACTTATCCAGATGTGTGATGCAATCAGTTACAAAAGTTCTTTTCTTGAGAGTATCTTTGAAGTTTTCTGTTTTGTTTTAGAGGGCATGATTTGATGTCATTTTAAATCTAACTAACTCTTTATCACTCGAGGGAAAAGCAAAGCCATGTTATATTTAGTACTTTCATTTCTTCTGATTAAATATGAATTACTATGAAATTTTTCTCATCATCTAACACACCATAATACGCCAACAGCTTTTTAATACACTATATAAGCACAAACTTCAGCTCTAAGAGTTTAATTCGCCCCTCTAATCCAATCACATCAACCTTATTTCTCTTATCAGAGATTCCCATTTTGAATTAAATGAGCTCATTAGTTTTAATCAAAAGCAGAGAGATCAAAACTTACACTTAAATGCTTTAGATCAGAACTGTCACTCAGCCATGGAGTTCTTTTTAACTAAAATACAAGATCAGAGACCCTTAGAACCTATTTTTCATAGGGAAATCTGAAAGCCTGAGGTTGCCATATCCTTTTTCCAAGGACATATTACATATACATATATGCCAGATTACTGAGGTCGATTGGTTGCTGGAAAAATATGCAGCACATGTTAATGTGTGTCACAAATAGAGTTCCTTCATAACATAACCTATTGTGTAGCTTAGAATATTTACTGAACTTGCTGTATGTTACAGATGCTACCTTCACAGTGTCTGGATAGTCACTTCTTTATTCAATTCTGAATTTCTTTACGTTTCAGTTTTTAATTTGGTATGATACAGTATATACACTGTTTCCAAAATATTATATGTTACATTTTACAGTATTTTCCAAGGATACACTCAAACATACACGATTATAGTACAGTGGCAGTCATGGTGCAAATGATAATTAGTACAGATACTTAGGTTGTACGCTGTCCATTATTTGGTGCAGCACATGAGAAACTGACCGAAAAGCATAGACTGTAACTAGACATAAATCTGATATCATCACAAAACATATTATTCAGCAACAAAAAGCCACAGGTAGTGGGAGGATTTATAATCTGGAACTTCTAAGCAATCTTACCCTTTAGTATAAACTAGAAACCTCAAAAAAGTAGTGTTTCAAAATGTGACATTGCTATTTTAATAGCAGTTTAACAGACTTTCAGATAAGGATGAAACTAGTAATAATGATAGCAGCACGAATAATAATAATAATAATAATAATAATAATAATAATCATAATAATAATAATAATAATAATAATAATAATAATAATAATAAACATTGAACTTTTGTCATGTGTAATACCAGTATCATTCATTATCAACGCAATCAAAAGGAGACTAACCGTAGAATAGAGGTCATTAAACAGGGACAGTAATATTCAAACTGACATTTTAAAGAAGACAGATTTATAAAATTTCATGCAAGCAGACACTTCTAAAAAATTCTACGCAAAGAGGTATTTGGTTTTCATCAAACTGCAAACAACAAACTATTATGTTATTGGGTCATCGTTTTAACAATGAGCATGTCCACTGTTGCATTAAATTTAACATTAGGTTTCTGTAGCGGCCTATGCTGCAAGCTGGTCACCAGGCTGTTACAAAGAAATGTTAAGAGTGACACTGTTTCTCATCTATACTCCAACAATGCTTGTACGCTGGGGCATGTCTTTTTATTTTTGAGGTTAAAGGTGGAAGAGTATGCTCGTGCAGGTGTTTGAACAGTTTTAGGCATAGGAGTAGGTCTGCTCTTTGGCTAACTGGTTATACAGTGCTGTTCATTTCTTGGGGACTCTGTAATAAATCTACATATTTTTTATTCTAGTGCTTCAATAGTGATGTAGTTTTTAGTACAGGCTGGTAATATAGGAGGGAAGCTGAATTTAAGTAGCAGGAGGATGATTCCTTTCCTTAAAGCACATCTGGTGGAATGTGAGAGAAAGGGGAATATTTCTTTGGGTCCCAAAGGAGTAGGGGATTCATTTATTTCACACATATTATTAAGATGCAGGTAGAAGTTGAGTGAGGAGTCTAACCAAAGACCAAAATATTTGAATGAGGAGACTTGCTCTAAGGGTGGTTATTCGGATTAAAGATTGTTAAAGTATTTGTGGATCTGCTGAGTTTTTGTTTAGTACCAAAAAAGTATACATTTAGTTTTGGATGTATTTAGTATGAGGTTTTCAGGAATAATCCACTCACTGAGGTGATTGAAGTCAGATTGTAGATTTTGCTGTAAGCATGTTAGGGAGTAGTTAGAGTGGTAGTGGACCATGTTGCCTGTGTGTAACAGGAGAGGAAGGCAAGAGAGATCAAGTGGAAAGTTAATTGATAAATACAGAGAACAGAAGGGGGGGGCAACAATAGATCCTTGAGTTACACTTTTGAGTATAATACATTTGTGTCCATCATGTCATCGAGGAATCATGTATCAATGGCAAAATTAGATGAAGATTTTAAGGTGGTTAATTTTATTATACTGACTATTATATAAGTTTATAGGTTCTTAGGTGTTTACTAGGCTAACGGTCACAGGGGCCTTTTTAAGCCTAGCCATGCATCCCAAATCTCTGCCAAGTTCTAGTACCCTTGATAACTGTAAGCAAAGGCTTGGGAGGTAAAATATGTACAAGCAGGGGCCTGGGAGATGAACCATTTACAGGCTGCCTGTGTCCATTAGAGACATAGATGCCAAACCAGTGATTAATTTGCTTTCTCAATCCAATTGTCTAAATTACTTGAATTGGGCTAGGGAAGAACTCTGCTTCACATTGATAGTAAGCCTGTTCCAGAGAAGGGGTTGTCTCTGGGGAGGGCCTATATCACCAAATCAAAAATACCAGAAAGCGAATGGCTTTAATATCAAAAATGCCATTCATTGAGGTGTTTATTGTCAGATCGCGGTACAGTGAAGATTGGAAAATTTGTTCTTTCCTAACTGTAGTGCAATCTCAGAGTTGGTATATATAATTAGTGGGGTGTGTGGTGGGCACAACCCCCCCACAAGAGTGACTTCAGTGAATGGCATTTTCAATGTTAAAGCCGTTTGCTTTTCAGTGCTTTTGATTTGGTGATATAGACCCCTCTGGGACACATATCTGTCTCTCTGGCAGGTCCTAGTTATATCTCAGGCAAGGTTTAAGTTTAGGATAGGTAATTCTGGTGCTGTTTGCTTTGTGGATTTGCAGGAGGTCCATTAGAGTGAGCTCTGACGATGCCTTGTATGCCAAGCATAGATCTACCCTCAACAGCTTGTAGGAGACAGAATACATGGATAGGGCATTGCGGAGGCCTGCATAGGACATGTTGGTTACACCCTGTATTCTTTTAGTGATGAACCTCTTTGGACATTCTAATTGTTGGATATACCTGATTATGTACATACCAAAGGGGGCATTTACTCAATGATAGGTCTGAATGCCGAATACAGTGGAACAATGACTTCCTTGGACCTAGATGCCATACCTTTGTTTATAAGTTGTACAGCATAAAATGATTCCCTCACCACTGTAGACACATGGTGGTCAAAGGCTAGATTACTGTATATGTGTTTCCCCAAGTCCCTGATTACTAGGTCAACCCTTACGGGTGTGTGTTGTCAATATGAAAGTTATCAGGGGTGTTACATATCCACTGAAACTGCAATATAAAATGTTCTATTGTAAACGTTGATTGCATCAAACATGATATCCTGGAGCTTTTCTCCCAGGGTCTCTGCTGAAAAAGGGCATCTATACCCTGTCAGACTCTCCTGGTAAACAAATGTCAATAAATAAATAAATACATACATAAATGGAAATAGCATTAAGAACTGGGCTGGCCTATGGCCTCTTACAATGCCCTGAGTCTGTAAATAGCACTGTTTTAATGTAATATTGTAACTTGTACTTCTAAACCAGAAGATTAGAAATTAAACACTGATGGCTATTTTGAGATTTTTTTCAGTTATATGCTTCAAAGACAAAAAAATCCACATATAATCATATTATTAGAAAAGAGTCCATTGTTCCTGAAAGTGTTACAAACACTGAGTATAAATGCTGACAGAGTGATGTTGCCAAGCTCCAAGATTAAGGTAACCTCCTTGTTACATTTAGACAATATTTGTTTCAAAGAAAGAATGGGAGTCATTGCAGTGGCAAAAATTATTAATCTACTGACAGATTTTATCCAGGGTGATATAATATAGACAGAAGATATTAATTATGTGGCATCAGATGAAATCTTCAGTGCAGCAAGTCTCCCTGATTTTCTGTAGCTTTGAAATAAATTGATCCGTCCTGCACAATATATAAATAAATGGCCTATGACCTAGTCACTTAGACCGACAGTATTTTGTATTCACTATCCCTTCCCTAAAAAAGTAAAATTCACAGTATGATGGAATATATGTCAGCAGTAACTTTTAGAAATATATAACAATAAGATTTGCCGTATTATACTATAAAATCACTACACATTTACATGTTCATAGAGTCTGTCACCAGCTTTTAATAATAATTCATAAATAAGGAAGAACACTTGGCACCCATTTATTGGGATTCCCTGATGCTTCTTGCTTCCTCCATTCTGAAAACATGGTCCAGCTTCCTGAAATGATTTGACTAACCTACCACACACATATTGATGTCTAACTGTTTTAACTTTATTACAAAAAATTATGTAGCAATTCTGTTTCCCCTTTTAAAATGGATTTCTTTACAACATGGAATATTAGATATCAGAGTGTAGCTATACATGGCTACCCTTTGTCACACCTGTTCTTTATATTAACCATTGTTATCATAGTTCATCTGATCAGAAAAAAAAACAATCCCACTTTAGATAACCAGGCAAACATCATAAGAAATCTTGGTTGCACATAAATTGCAGTTTTGCATCAAACATCAGTAAGAGTAGGTGGAGAGGTGACTGTCCTATGCTGCTGTCCTAAAGTGTAAAACACTTTCTCCTAACAGTATGACACAATAGACACTCAAACATATATAACATGCATAACACACATACACTATATTAAAGTTATCCCTTTACCTACCCCTCTACTCTAATCTTTCACACACAAACTCCCATTGCAGATACAGTAACTTTCTGAATATTTGAAAGTTTCAGCATTAACACACATATCTACTTACCATAAAACAAAGTACATACCTAATTTAAATGTAGCTGTTGGAATTCTGACATTTTAACTCACCACTTGATAAAATAATGCACTGTCAAAAAAAAAAAAAAAAAAAAAGCACTTTTCTTTGCCGTCAAAGGCGTCAGTCGACAAAGTTAACTGCTCCCATATGCATACTTACATACATACATGGGTCTACTTGCATATCCCGAAAAGCCACAATACCGAAGAGACAAGAAGGACAAAATTTGCGATCACAAATCATATAAGTATTCCCAGGGCAAGTGAATACTCACCCAAAACCCACTTAGGTGGGGGGCTATGCCCCCCACAGTCCCCCTAACTATATATACCAACTCCAGGATCGCACTGCACTGGAGAAAGGGCATAATTCCCCCCGTTGGACAAGTGTTTACTTGCCCTGGGAATACTTCGTGATTTTGGGTTTCGTTCTTCTCATCTCAATCTTCCAGTCTTCGGTATTATGCCTTTTCAGGATACAGAAGTAGACCCATATACATATATACGTATATACACACCCAGTACATATTCATTCCATTTGAAAGTTCCAAATCAGAAAAGCATTAACATTTCCTTAAATGGATAGATGAAAAATTAAGAAGAAACTGTTTTTAAATCCACTTACATTTTTCTTAGATTTCTTTAAGCACATAATCATAAATGCTGTCCATTAAGAAAACTGCATGTCAGTTCCCAAATTTGAGGAGATTTGTTTCTCCTATATAATACACTGTAACATCCTAATATGTCAGTATAGACATAAACATTATATCTCACAAAGAACATGGTTTGTAGGACAGAAATATATACTCAGATCAAACAAATCTAAGATTTTTTTAAACACTATTAATACTAAAGATGAAGCAAAATACATAGCATAAAATTATACACTGCATTTGATTAGGTATTACATTGCAGAATTGTCATGAACTTACAGAAGAGCTGTAAGCATTGCTTTACTTTATTGTGACTTATCTGGCAGTTAGCACATAGGACTATGGCAATGAGCTGTAAACAAATTGCTTACTGAAGTCAAGGGTTTGATTCTCTTAGCCTCCAAGTCACTTAACCAAACAATTGGGAAGTTGGGGGTAGGCTCTCCTATGGCCTAATTGCCTCCATGACTATTAAGAACTTACAATTAACTATTCAAGAAAGGGGGCTGTATATCACATATTCAGGCTTCTCTTAATTGTAATTCCAGGAAGGTTTACACATTTTCCTTGACTAAATAAACTGCACACTTGTTTAGTATAGCATTAGCTAACCACATCATGTCACCCACCTCATGCTTTTAACTTGGCAGCTACATCAGGGAGCACAAACTGCTACTTAGTATATCATTATTTGAAACACAGTTTTGAAAACTAGACTGCAAAAAAATTCATTGGCAAATATAACATCTTGAAGAGAAGTTGCACTTATCTACATAGATATGGGCAGTAAACATTTATACCTGGTTTGCTAAGTGTAGTGATGGCTATTAGTGTTGTTTTGTCTTAAAAAGATTTTTCCAGCACAGCAAGTTTTGCACTTTCACATCTATTAACACACTGGTAACACATGCACTTGTTCAGGTCTGCTGATGTTTTTAGTCTGTTATTACAGTAAAGGGGTGATACGCTGACCTTTACTTTATGAGACACTTGAGCACAGCAGAAAGTAGTTATGTTATGAACATGATGTCAGAAACCAGACATCCAGAATCTGTTCTTTGTTGTGTCGTACTCAATCACAATCCATAAATGCCTTCTACGATGGCAGTCTGGAACTCCATGTTTTCCATTAAAAAGTCATGTTCAATCTTCAGTGTTGATAGACTAGAGCAACTATCACTAGGGACGCTGTATATCACAAAGGTCAATAGTTATTATGAGCTACAAATATATTTTTTTCTCTCCTTTAGGCTGTTTAGTGTGTATTGCAGCATGAAAAACTGTCTCGCCTAATATTTTTAACATTAGAATTCAGGCATATTTAAATCAGAATATTAACTACAAACTGATTTTACTCATACAACACACACAAACACATGCACACATATATACACATATTTTTTTTCATTATCTGCAGTTCTGTTTTTCTGACTACGTATACATTTGCCTTTATGGAGACAGTGTGTTTAATTTGAGGGGTACGGTTGGCAACAAGAGAACAGATGCAAGTCACTGCATTATTTTCTGGTTTGTACTCTTGGTGCATTACTGTCACCCACGTAGAATAAGCACTAGTAATGCTACTAAAATATTCCAAAAGGACAATCTTTGGTGGTGGTAGACTCACTCTGGTATTTCACATGAGCACTAGTTTATAGCAATTGCTTTGGTGACTCCATTCCCTGTGCAAATCAGAACAATGGAAACTGACAAAACTCATGTCTAAATTTCAAACTTTCAGAAAGATATTTTTTATAAAACAAAGAAAATATGGAGACAGACATGCTTATAAACTACATCTTGAGTTTAAGTTAGATGACCAGAATGAAAGAGACAAAAAGGTCTACTATATCATCTTAAGACCAAATAGGGTGGAAGTACTAATGTTTGCATTGTGAGTTTATTACAGTTAAAGTGTACCTTGGGGATCACTCAAATCCAAGATATAGTGACCTTGGAGTTAGTACATATGAGAAACAGGTACGAAGGCCTGAAATACTGACCATCAATATACACATATAGCATTAATGTCCAAAGCTCTATTACAAAAAAAAGATAAAAAACACAGCAGAACTTGCTAACATGTTCTGTTTGATGAAATGTCCATTTTGCCCATTTTGCCTGAAAGCTTACAAGTTAATACACTTTGTTCTTCAAGAAAAAAAATCTTTCTCTTTGGTTGCAAAGTTGTTCACAACGAAAATCCTTATAAAATGAGTGCTATTTTTTTTACTTGTTACCTGCACCTATAGCTACATATGTTTTGTGGAAGGCATCAGTATAAAGTCCTTACTTTTTGAGAATGCCTGCATTTACTTGGCACCCCTCAGTGTAAACCTGATTATAGACAGGCCTTACACCAAAGTATGTCACTTCCACCGAGACCAAGATCCAAATTCCAAAAGACCTGCTGTCAGTGTAAGTCTGCCCTGATTGTGAAACTGTGTCTTACTACAGTGTAAGGCCTATTTATAAATAGGCTTACCATGGGACCAGATTTCAACACACCTGCTCTCAGCCCACTCTCAGAGTAAGTGGTCGCAAACACTGAGAGCAGGTTGTTTGGAATCGGGGTCCAAGCGTTTTGGAATCGACCCATTACCTGTGCTCTTGACTGTCTAGCAATTTTCCATGACTGTTATTTTTACTTCTTTGTAATGACTTTACAGAGTACTGACCTTCATCTCCCCTGTGTGCACTCTTGACTGCACTCTTCCCTCCATTTTTTCTCATTTACTCCTTCCTTATACTTGTTTCGCTTTCATTTCCTCTCATTGTTTACATCATTCTTGGCCCATTCATCTGACTCTCCTTATAGCTGCCCTGCCGCTACAGTACTTCTATCATTTTTTTTTACTCTCACTCCCTTCTACCCTTACAAATCCATATTATACCTTGTTATGTCTCCATTTCATCAAAGCTCCACCCAGTTTTGTCATCCTGCTTAGTCCTCTGTGTTCCTGTCAAGGTAACATGATTACCTGAAGCTTAACCTCATAGCTGTTAACTTCTCCTCATTAGAATCAGGTACAAAGTTCCCCAAATCATCGACACTTTTAAAATATTAACTGATTTAACAGTTGCAAAAAAAAAGCACATGAATTAACAATGCATTTTCTGAATTAAAATAAGTCTGCTGTTGCACCGAATGGCACTTCTTGTTGGTTATAGGCCACCATCTTTTTCTTACTGATTTTAGGATAAGCAGAGCAAAATTATGAGCCAAAATTGGGCTTGTGCATGAAAATCCAGAATAATTGAAAAATATTCAAAACCTGCAGACAACAAAATAGATCTGATAACTTATCTCAGAAACCACATATAGGAACACTTCAAAGTATTTTGTAGTGTAGCATGCACCCTCACCTCATAGCACACCATTCCCAATTATATGCCATAAATCATAAGGAAACTATCAAAAAGGATTCTGCAGAGTTTGTTTTTCTCACCATTTTTATGAATATGCAAAACAATGCAGTAATATGGAAAACTGCGCATTTAGAATTTACGGCATCAAAGGAAAAGAACATTTGGCAAATTTTCCTGGCATTGGGGAAAAATCCATATCACCTGGCTAACAACAGATAATATGATTTAAAGACTTTAACAAGCTGGGAATGAATAACTTCCTCTAAGATCTTGGAAAGAATTCAAAAGAGGACTATTGGCCGGAATTTATATTCAGTAGATGTGCATGATCCATATAGAGGGGGAGGGTGTGACCTAATAGGCACAAGGTATATGGTTTGATTCTGATCTAGGGTTACTACCCTTCATGGCAGTTGGTCTAGTATTCTTCTGTGAACCTGTGCAGGAGGATAACAATTTACATTTTTCAATGTTTGGGAACATATTCTTCAGACATACATCTACTACAAAGTATTGTCAAATGATTACGAGTGAGGATGTAGTGATCTGAAGATGTTGGGGTAATATACTACCAGCGTCCAAAGAAAAAGATTTAAGATGAAATAGGTGGTACCAAACTTCGGCTCAGCAATCTCAGGTGGGAGTGTTTAGTTACAGGGTCATGAGATAAAACAGCAGCTGCATTTTAGAAATGACTTCATCACAGAAAATGCTCAACGTATCGTCAATGTATGTAGGGAAGGCCCAGGAAAGAATGTAGGAGTGGAAAGACTTGCCAAGTTACAGCACCTCTTTCCTTACAATTCAGAAAGCTGAGGGTTATCGGGAGAAACATTTTGCAGCTGTGTAAATACTACTTCTTATTTAACTGTGTGGCAGTCTTGATTGGATTTAATTCTATAAACTGAAAGGAATTATCAGCAAGGTGGCACAATTTCCACAGACTATTCTTTATCATAGGATAGGTAATCTGAGTAGTAAAGGGCATGGAGTGACATTTCTTTCTCTTATGATTTACAGAGGTCTGACTGTTTATAGGCTGTAAGGATGACTGAATAAACAGTTTACAGCACTTTGGAGAGAAAGACAGAGAAAAGGAGTCCAAGTCTTTGAGTAAACATTATTTTCATTGTCTGTGATGAAGTCTGTGCACATACATCTCCAAAGCAGGGAAGTGGTAAGCTATCATTAAAAACAATGGTTAAAAGCCCACTAAAACATAGAATAGATAGTGAGGAAACCATTACATAGTGAGGGTGCTGCCCCCTCACCTCCGCGACTTCACCAGTGAATGCTGGCAGTGATATTATTATGCCTGAGCTAAAAGAGACACATCCAGGTGACATATGGGGTCAAAGGACTGGCCAGTCAATGTCTAAACATCCTAAGGTTGTTAATTTGTTGGTGTGGTAGCTGGTCAAATACCTAAGCATTTTATCAGTTGTAATTTTTGGAAACTCAGGAGGAATATCTAGGCAGATGTTTGTAAAATACTTGCTTGATATTTAATGAAATGCAGTCTTGTAGAAAGGACATGGTAGACTGAGTGAAGAAGAGGGAACAGCTTGGTGTTTCTTTGCAAATAAAGGCAACTTCAATTAAACATCTGTGTGTCTGGGTTTACTTGAACACAGATTGTCTATTTATGTTTATCTTAGAGTCTTTCACAGATTCAGCTATAAAGGAGATGCATTTTATTATTAATGCTACACACTATAATGTCTACAAATTTGAGCCAGTTTATAGCATTCCAAGCAAGCTAGGATGCACCAGAGAAGCCATGATTAGACAGACTTTCCCTATTCACATGATCAAAGCTAGGGTGAGCATCTCCATGTGCAGCAGTGAGATGGTGGGGTAGGAAATGACAGATAACAAGATAAGGCTATCTGTAATCATTTGAATATCTACAGTTATGACAAGTTTACTAACACAATTTGACTATATTCATCATGTGATCACTGCTGTAGTAGCTAAGCTATATGGGTAGAATAACAAAGTTTAGAAAGGGGAAGGGAAGGATGACAGCCCAGGGGTCTCTGGAATTGTCCAAGTGAAGTCTGCTCTAAAGCAGTAAAGTATGCCTCAGCCCTGTCTGGAATTGACTTATTCTGGTGGGAATAACAAAAGGGAATTGCATAGGATAAACAAATGGAAGTTGTCTGTTTTGACACCAGTTACCCTTTTTTCTTACCTTCATAAGAAATGAAAAACTGATGAGAAATTCTGAAGGCTTTAATTCCATTAAGATAGTATTTGAGTTTTCTGTTGGCATCCAGAAAAACCTTTCTTCCTCATTTTTAGGTTCTGGAAACAAGACAAAGGGATATATACCTTGGCTTAAAGTAAACTTGGATACCACTTCAAGCATGAATGAAAGATTTGATCTCAAGGAAACCCTATCCTTCTGGAAAATGAGATAAAGTTGACACACTATAAGAGCTTGCAACTCAGATATCCTACTTGCAGTTGTCAGAGCAATGAGTGACACTGTTTTCCATGTTAAGAACTTCAAGTCAAAAAGATGAGATGATTCCAATGGAGCAAGAGTTAGTTTTTTTTCCCAAAACATAATTAAGATGCCGAGGAGGAGGCCACTTGTAGTCTAGGTGGATGGGGATGTCAAACCCCTTTCTAAAACAACTTGACAAGAGAATGCTTTGAAAGATTGGCAGACATACTGAAGTGACTGAAAGATGAAACTTTATAATAGAATAATAAAGCCACTGGATAATAACTCACATCAATATTGTAGAATCAAAGAAATGCTAACCTTACAAGGATCTTGGTTCATCATGTGGCTCCAACTAAAAATCTTTTCCATTTACTAATGCAATATTCTCTTACTTTACTCCTTTAACACCTGCTGCACTTCATCAGAGAATAGGTGCCTAAAAGGTATTACAATTCTGTAATCTAGGCAGTTAGTTGAAGATTTTTTCAAGTTGGGATGTACCAAACCTTTGTCTTGTGTGAGGAGATCCTGTCTATGAGGAAGGTTGTGATAACTGCCCCTGGCAATTTCTAAAAGAAGGGAGATCCACTGTTGCCTGTGTCAGAAGGGCGTCACCACACTGATCCTCTGAGAGTCCTTATGAATCTACAGAATGACCCTGCATATCAGTGAAAAAAATGTAAAGGCATACAGGAACAAGGAAATGAGAATGCATCTGTTTTCAATGCTAGATTGGAAGGAGTTCTGAAGAAAAATGTTCATAGTTGTTTGTTGTGCAAAGAGGTGAACCCATGATTCAATTTCTACTTCTATAGACCCTTGTGTTCATTAGCCTAGTAAACACATATGAACCATCCATAAAGGCCTGCCCTGATCCTTCTCATCTTGTCTGCCACAATATTTTGCTCTGGTTGAATGTAAGATACTTGTCTAGTGAGATTGTGCTGAATTACTTTATTTAAGACTACTTTGATGAAAGGAGGTAGTGCCAGCACAGCTAGCCAGAATTTTGTAAATAATTATGTCATTTGTGAATATCAAATTGATTTATACAAGGTGCTTTTGTTGCAAATGTATTAGAACAGCATGACGTGTGTATATCAAACTGATTTGTGCAGATATTTGTGTTGAAAAGCTATTTGTAAAGTGCTTGTGTTTGAAATGTATGCAACGTGTGCATTATTGGAGAGAATAGAAATGTACATGCACTATTGTAACTGCTTAAATATATACATTTTAACAGAGAAAACCTCAGTCCAGCAAACCTTAGAAAAATATCTGAAATTAAATAACTTTATAGCCATAAAGATGCTATGTCACAGGTTTCAAGCCAGAGACATAAAGTCTGTAATAGGAAGCTTTCTGTATTGTCTTTGGGGTGAACTAATTACTATTCTGGAAGCATGGAGGAATGTAATTGTTTTATGACTTCCAGCACCTTTCAAAGATCTGAGCAAAAGCCCTTGTGTGCATATTTTTACAGGGAGATTCTAAGTCCTGCCAGCTTCCAGTAATGGGGGTTTTGCATGGGAACTAGACGTCAGATGACCAGAAATGATGTCATTCTGCAAGGTATCCTAGTAGTAATATTTTAGATATTATTTTGAGAAGTCTCTTAGTGAGATAGAGCATTCTGTATTCTGTCTTGGGCCTGACAACAACAAGAACAATTTACCACATCATTTGCCTTGCTCTAGTAAGTAAGTAGGGAATAGTAACTCTCTTAGATACAGTCAGGAATATAGTAAAACTTAGTTTAGATTTTGTTTTTCTTTATTTGTTTGAGCCTGTTCTGCAATGTTGTTTTAAATATCTCCTGTGGTTTTGAACTCTGATTCCACTGTGAATATAAACTTAGTATTTTCTTATTTTCTTATTTATTATTAAATATATTTAAGCCTTTCATTGTGGCCAATCTTTGTAGTGGTATTTAAGTTTTGAGAGGACTTGCATATTTATTTGGTGACACTGTGTGGGCCACTCCTAATAGCCTTGCTCTTGGTCAAACTACCATTTCTATTAATTTTTCTCAGTATATTGGGCACCCTTGGAAGAGCCTTAAGGTAGCTGGTGAGGGGTTCTGGTCAGTCACGTAGCTGGGGAGGGGTGTGAGGGGTGGCTCACCCTCGGCTTTAGTGAATATGGTATTTGTGCAAGTGGATGTCTGTATTTATAGCTTTTTATTCTAAGTATAGCGGATGTCCGTATTTACAGCTTTTTATTCTAAGTCTAGAAGATGTGCCCTCAGGTACATATACTCAGGCTCAAACCTTGCACCTTGTGCACAAGGAACAGGAGCCTGACTTGTCTACCCATTCAAGGAGTGGCTCTCAAATGTCCAGATTTTCACTGGAAATGTTTGGCTCATACTTTTGGTCTGTTCCTCTTAAAATATGTGGTTTTCTGGCAAATCAGTGAGAACTGAATTCACTAAATAATGACATTTAAGTTTTAGTCTTCTTATCTTTCAGGAAATGCATGGTGACATAAAACATTTTATTCTAGCAATTTTTTAAGATTATACAAGCAATGCTTAAAATTTGTCTCTGGTTTTGTGATGCAACCCAGTGTGATATAGCAGGACAAGATTTGTGAATGTTCTCCTGAAACCCAGTCTGTGAAAGAGATCTCTTACACTAGTGAGAGATTCCTGACACTTTGTAAAAGTCTCTGTAAAGAGAAGAAAGTCAGCTAAATGAGGAACATATGAATACCTTACAGTTTAAAATAAGCTATCACTGGAGCTGGATACTTTGTGAACACAGTGGTGGATAACACAGGGGGCAATGCAAGGAACTGAAAGTGTAGTCTAGACACAGAAAATCTTAAGAAATGCCCGAAATCTATGTTTATTGGAATGTGATGATAAGCTGTTTTTCAAATGTAGGGTTACCAAAAAAATTGAAAAGGGAATAAAGGATAACAGGTTGCAGAGGGATAACACTTTGGAACTTTCCCAAACTGGTTAAGAAAGGAATAATCTAGTATTGGTCTCCATGAAAATTCTTTTCTGGTACCAGAAACATTCTTGAGTAAAAACCTTTCTCTGCAAGGGAGAGAGGGATGGGTTCTGTAATCGCTTGCTCCAGCAGATGCTGAATGACAGAGGGAAAAAAAAGCAGGATTCAGCTGGGGGGATACAGCAGAATCCCCTGACAATGAGGAAGGAACTTATACTGCCATCTGTATCCTGAAGGATAATTGTCAGAACCTATTTGTCTGATATTATGGATTGCCATAGTGGGGGCGGGTGGGGTCAGAGACCCAGACTTAGGTAAAGAAGATAAGGATTGCCAAGGTGGAAAGTGTGTGCATGTGTGTTGGTGGTAGGGGTTAGAGTTTGTAGCCATTCACATTTGTTGGACTGTCCTTATTGTAGGAGGCTCCTCCCATCTTCTTGGAGCCAGAAGAACCCAAAGAAGAAGAAGAAGATGACTGGTTTGAGGAACCTGAAATGGCCGCTGTATGGTCAGCCATCTGCAACTGAGGCAAAGAAGCAATCTGTTGAATTGGCAAAGATTGTCTAGAGATTTTCTTTATCTTGTGTCTGGAGGAAGGAAGAACCAAGGAGCTGGTTAACCTGGTTAACCTGACAAAGAAGCCTGAAACGAAATTTGCTATCTTGACTAAAAAGGTGACTATTAAAAAACAAGCATTTTCACATAAATAAGGCAATGACAAGCAGAAAACTCACTAGCCCTTTCCCCTAAAAATATTTTACAAAAATTATCATAATTTTTAAAAGTCAGTAAAGTTGTTGGGAAAAAAAGTTTACGCAAAGCACATAAGAAAGAATACATAAGTTCAACTGACAAAAAGGTCTTGAGACTGTACCCAAATCAATAAAACCTAGCTACAAAGAAACAGTTCTTTTATAAATAAAACTAACATTTTGGTCATAAAATGAATATGTGGAAGGTTTTAACCCAAAAAGGGACTTATCTGCCCAACAATGGAGTCATGCTAGCTGACCATTGATACTCAAAAGCCTGGAAGGGAAGTGGTCTTCAGCAGCAGGAAAGCTTTGAAGGGCTTGACATCCAGACCACTGTTTTTCCCTGCTGTGGTCAAGTTTACAACAGTCTGGGCATATGGAAATGTGTCCTTAAACTTTGAAGGGTGGCTGGCTGTTACATCCTAGGCAGGATATAACCCATATGGTTTAACCTCCTGCTACAGGGATCAAATGAGGAACATCTATAAGATAGTATTAGGAAAAAGGAAGGAAAATTATTTAAAACTACATATCAATTTCCAAAAATTATAATGAAATCAGAATAACAAAACATAAATCAAAAGGCCATTAAAATATAACTTGAAATACATCAAGTTGTACAAAGTGGCTATGTCAAGTGATATGGCTTCTCACAAAAGCTAATCGTAAATGCCAAAAATCTGAATCACATGGCTCTCTGGATTTCATGTGAGCAATTTTTGTTAGCCTTTAGTAGCATACTAAATCCACTCATCTCAAGGATTTACTGGTAGTTAGCAAGGTATAAACATAGTTCTATTCATTCTTTCTTTGCAGAAAACACCATCAAACCTGCCATGTTCTCCAGTAATAAACTTCTGAAGGTCCTGTATTTATGTGCTGTCTATAACCACTGTCTCTTTTGTCATAAATAGTTAAGAAGGTTACCATTGTATTGATGTTCTTTATTTATCTTGAAGATACAAAACCTAGTTTTTATCCACAAAAGCTTATAATGACCATCAATAGTCCAAACAGTTTCTACAGCTCAGAAGAGTCAAGAATTACCCTAACACACCAGTGGTCCCCTATTAAGTACAGGTGCAGCCCACCTGAGACATTTAGTCTGGAGAGTGACAGAAACACTATAGGTATGTAAAAACATTTCACTGAACTGAATGAAGGATATTTCCCTTTTAGTCTTCAAAAGCCTGTGGTATTTAAAATTCACCAGTAACCTGAGGCATCAGTAAAATATTTTCATACATCAATAAAGCTCCATTAACTGATATTGTCAGTAATATATACATATCCCATTTAAGTTATTTATTTATGTATTTAGTTATTTACATCCGATGATGTATAAAGGCATCCAAGATCAAGCACAATGTTAGGCTGCTCAACAGAATCAACAGTACAGAAAAATAAATTGTGTAAAATGTCTAGTTTGAGCTAAAACCATTATGCTTTTCCAGTTATCGTTGTCACCTCAGAGCAAGAGGTTCTCCGGTTCGATCCTCGGCCGGGGTGCCTTCTCTGCAGAGTCTGCATGTCCTCCCTGTGGTTGCGTGGGTTTCCTCTGGGTGCTCCAGTTTCCTCCCACATCCCAAAGACATGCTGTACGTGGATTGGACAATCTAAATTGGCCCTAGGTGTGAGTGTGTGCATGTGCCTTCTGTGGAAGGTTGAGTGCCGGGCTGGCAACTCGACACCGTAAAACTCCACTGCCAATCATGAGCAGACAGGTGATCCGCTGTGGTGATCGCTAACCAGGAAAAAGCCGAAAGAAAAAGAAGAAAAGCTTACATATATAATGCCTTTTAATTTTACTTGAACTTTATAAAATATCAAACTGCATAGTTGTGTTAGATTTGACAAGACACGGGCTTAGATAGCAACAACGCCTTGTTTGTCCATTATCTTTGTTTACATGGCAGCTGATTTTTTTGTTAATTGGCTACCCAAATGAAATAATAAGCAGGCGTATAGGACATATTTACTGAGGTAAAGCCAGACAAATTGCATTTAATTAAACACAAGGACTAGGAATTCAGATTTGCCTATTGCTCGAATCATACTACTAAATATTTGTACAGTATGGTTTGTAATGTAAAATGCTTGCAACTAGGATTGTGTCAGTGTGGTTTGTTTTCATTTATATACATGTATGATTGCTTATGTCATAAGTGATGGTTTAATAAAGATGTTTCTTGTTTAAAAAAAGGGAGTAGAAATTGAATAATTTATGTAATGCTGCTTAGGTTATATGATATATAGCAATATATGTGAAGCATACTGTTTGTTAATTTTAACTTGTTAATAAAGTTTGATTACTTTTATATAAATGTAAATGTGCTTATGTCACAAGTGATAATTCAGTAAAGATGATTAAAAATATTAGTGCAGTATGGAGACAATTTTGAGAATATAATCTATTAAGGTGTTTATATTGTTTGTGACGAGTAGGATTTTATGTGCTAGTTTTGTGATGACATACTCTGCAGTGCTGTGGATTAGGTCACAGAGTGGGACTAACCTATCATTAGTCATCTGAGTATAATCAGTTTGCAGTTAAGTTTAGGAATGCAGCTACCGAGGTTATGTAGGGAGCTCAGTTAGGTAAATGTACAGGGTGGATTGTGGCAGTATATTTATTTATTTTTCACATTTATTTGGTATAGTATGTTGAGTCTAAAACCATGTTGAAGAGTGATAATTATTCACTTAGTTGTAATAAATAATTTTTTTACCATCAAGGTTGTGAGCATCTTTTTCCCTTTAGTCGTCTTCTTCTTCTTCTCAGTGCAGTGTGATGGTCTTTCAGTAGGATATCCTGATTTATGATGTGAAATGTGATGTTTAATTGATATCACAGTGTAGTACTCATCTATTTGTAGTCTCCTATACTGCGCATCTATCTACCTTATTTTGGATTCTGTACAAGTCAACTGCTGGCTGTGAAGTACTGACAAAAAGGCTTCTTCTTCTTCTTTTTCTTTCAGCTGTTCCCATTAGGGGTCACTACAGCGGATCATCTGTTTCCATTTCTTCCTGTCCTCTGCACCTTGCTCTGTCACAACAACCACCTGCATGTCCTCTCTCACCACATCCATAAATCTTATCTTAGGCCTTCCTCTTTTCCTCTTACCTGGCAGATTCATTAGCATCCTTTTCCCAATACATCCAGCATCCCTCCTCAGCACATGTCCAAACCAACATAATCATGCCTCTCTGGCTTTGTCTCCAAACTGTCCAACCTGGGCTGACCCTCTAATATACTTATTCCTAATACTGTCTACCCTTGTCACACCCAGTGCAAATCTTAACATCTTTAACTCTGCCACATCCAGCTCTGACTCCTGTCTTTTTGTCAATGCCACTGTCTCCAACCCATATAACATAGCTGGTCTCACTACCCTCTTGTAGACCTTCCCTTTCACTCTTACTGATACCCGTCTGTCACAAATCACTCCTGACACTCTAAACCACCCACTCCATCCTGCTCTGTACTCTCTTCTTCACCTCTCTTCCACACTCACCATTACTCTGAACTGTTGATCCCAAGTATTTAAACTCATCCACCTTCACCGACTCTACTCCCTGCAGCCTCACCATTCCTCTATCCTCCCTCTCATTCACACATATATTCTGTCTTAGTCCTGCTGACCTTCATTCCTCTCCTCTCTAGAGCATATCTCCACCACTCCAGGGTCTCCTCAACCTGTTCCCTACTCTAAATACAGATCACAATGTCATCTGCAAACATCATAGTCCACAGGGACTCCTGTCTGATCTCATCTGTCAACCTGTCCATCACCATTGCAAATAAGAAAGGGCTCAGAGCTGATCCTTAATGTAATCCCACCTCCACCTGAAATGCATCTGTCACTCCCAACACAGACCTCACCACTGTCACACCACCCTTGTACATATCCTGTACCACTTTTACATACTTCTCTGCCACTCCCAACTTCCTCATACAGTACCACAACTCCTCTCTAGGCACCTTGTCATATGCTTTCTCTAAGTCCACAAAGACACAAGAGGTTTTACTTTTTATCCATATGATGGACTATGGGTTTGGGCAATGGTTGTTCTAACTTTCTTTTTTTGATGAGATGTAGTAAGGCATATGTACTTAGCTGATGGGACATGGGAAAACCAAAAAAAGAAACATAACAATGTAGTCCATAGAGTGTGGAATAGAAAGACAATATGGATGGACATAGTGTATATACGGTTCCTTTCTGTACTAGCTAGCCACTTACATCTACAGAATGCCTCTGTACCTTCCACCATTTGTCACTTTATTGACTGTGAACACCTGAATGTCTGGATGTGAGCAAACAAAAAAAATTTATTGGCTCTTATAATATGTTAACTTATTTCACACAAATGCATACTAGCCCCACTAAAGTAGAGTAATGATGGTATAAGTGTTTTCATATTGCAGTAAGGGGGCAACCACTTTCATCTATAGGGTCTGTGTATTCTACAACTAATTCATTGACTGTCAGATCTGTAACTAGCTAAACTGGCATCCTGGGCAGTCCCCCAGACTGGCACTACTCCAAACAAATTTGAGGGTCTGCACCACTTCTGCACCTCATCATGGCGAGCTCTTTATTGGCTGCTCCCATTCACGTTGCCCCTTCACGTTGCCCTATGCTGTCAACAGCTCTGTTGTCTGTGTATTTTAACCAACTAAAAGTAGCAAATAATAATGGAAAAAGCTATGTAACAAGTTTTACAATAAAATAAGTTACTTGATGATTTTTGTACAGAAAATGTTTATGATGCCAGTATATTTCTAAGCAGTACATTGCACTGAACTATATAATGTCATTTCAGTTGCCATCTAAGGTAACATTTCATATAAAAAGAAATCCCTTTACAACCCACAATGTAGATGTGTAGAACTAACATTTGACTCGCACTCAGTACTTCACAATACATGTTTTAGCCCCCCCATTTCAGTCCCTCTGCATAACAGCAGAGGATTTGTTGAATCATCAGACTGTTGTCCTAGTGCTGCACTCTCTCCACCATCTAAAGCACTTGAATTCATCATACACATCCACCCTATCATTTATCGAAAAACAGACAGTGAAACAAATGAACAGCCAATTCACAAGTTCAGAAGAAATGAGTCTATACTGTGGTCATAGCAGGGTCATCAATGCCCCACAGGGTCAATACTGGGTCCTTTGTTATTCACTACATTTGTAAACAGTTCAACAATTCCCTGTGGTCAGCATCCCAAAGTGGCATAACATGGAGGTAACAGAACAAAGGTGAACAACTAAGTGCAAACCATTTTATACCAACTCATACTCAGGCTGAAGCATCTGTCCCTCACTTATTAGCTGGTGGTTATAAATGAATCCATGTTATACTTAATTACTGTCAAAACCCTACTGGAACTCATGAAGGCCATCAAACACATACTGTTATTTCCTCTGAACCAATGTGTAATCAGCCCGCAAAACAAAACGAAACAAAAGCTTGGAATTTTATACAGGGGAAATAATCCCTACCAGTCAAGCACAACATTGTGAAGTTTGGCTCTACACTTTACAGCAGCAGATGAGTAATATATTCTATTTTAATTAAGTCTGGATAGCAAAAATTTACATTATACTACTGTTCTGATGGGCTGTGACATTGTGATTTTATTTTTAAGATGGAACACACATTGTTAACATACCATGATGTTCTGAATGTCTCAAACTGTACCTCTCTCTAACTGGAGCTCTGATGGTGGGGTCTGGAATGGAACGTTGATATTCAGTACTGCACCTTATAGGTCTGGAGAATTAACATATACCATTTGATCTCACACACACACACACACACACACACACACACACACACACACACACACACACACACACACACACACACACACACACACACACACACACACACACACACACACACACACATACTGTTAACAACATAGCACTACTGAAGTGGAGCTTTCATAAAGCAAGATGAAGCATTTTAAAATGTCTACAGACTCCAATATTTAGCACTTATTTCTGAATCTGAAAATAAAGGACATAAACACTTTAAACAACAAAGCACTACTGAGCATTGACAGCCCCTGGACTGAAATGTCCAACTTGGATGGGATAGGGGGAAGACTAGAGCTGTGACACTTCAAAAACATGGAACACATAGTATTTACAGCCAACACAGAACTAATGGTATGAGCTATGTGACAGAATTGAAATTTAATGATACTGTTGTTAAATTTAAAACAAAAATACTAATATACACTGTCATGTACTGACAACACCTTGGTCTCCTCTGAAAGTAGGCTACAATCTACTAGAGTAACCCATTCAATGAAATATAATTAATATAAAACATACAGCCCAGTAGAAGCATTTGGTTCAGTAGGACATCAGAAGTATGACGCTGCTGTGCCTCTTGTCTGGGAAAAAACAAAAAGCACTTGCCAGTGCAGAAAGCAAAAGGAGGTCACACTGTCTTCTGTAACTAAGAAAGTTAAACACCTTTCCTACAAACACAGCTTTTACACCTGGCATGCTTTCCTGGCCTGAGACAAACAAAAGTTGGATGTAACAATCATCATACCTCTACAGCTACAGCTCTAGCCTCCACCAGAAAAAGTAACTTACATGTTAGGCTTGCCACTGCAAGTAGTTTTTATATGGGCTGGATACTCAAACATTGTTAATCTCTGCCCTCTAGCCTCTGACACGAACCACCACCACAAATTTACCAACAAATAATGGAAAAAAAAAAAAAAAGCACTTCAGAGACAAGGTAGAATCTCCACACCAATGGACTGGTAGCTTACTTCAGGGAATTGGCACAAAGAAACTCATCTGACTCTGCCCTGATGACTTCAGTCTCCAAATCCTGCAACAGAAGCCAGTCTGACACTTCTAGAAGTTCTAGACATTTTGCTTGTTAAAAAAATAACACACTATAACCAGCGATTGGAGCATTCTTTCATAAGGCAGACAATTCCCAAGCCAGGCATGTGCCCGAGTGCAGTGCTACCAATGGAGGGAGGCACACTTTATTATATTTCTGTATTTTCCAAGTATATAGTTGTTTATAAATCATGTTGTGACTAGTTTTGTGACTTCTGGTATATTATTACTGATGGCCTCATGTGCAATAGTTATTTCCTCTGATGGTGGATAGCCTTCTGTTACTAATATAGTTAGATGTGACTATGTTGTTTATGTTTCCCCATATTCAGCTGGTAAATGACTATCTTGAATCTTTACCAACATTATTTTAAAGAGCTTCAACTAATAGCGTACTAGTACTTTGGAAATTCTTCTAGCTAAGATTTCTAAAACTTGTGGCTCCTTCAATTGCCTACCCCATTTCAATCTTAATCACTCTATTAAAGATTAATATGTTTTACTTATATGGAAAACATCTAATATTATACCCCTCCACAAAGGTGGACCCTCCAAAGAACTAACTATCTTCCCATAGCCATCCTTTCCTCCCTCTTGCAAAAAATATTAGAAAAATGCATCCACAACCAGCGCATGAGCTACTTCCTTAACAATAACCTCCTTTCCAACTCTCAGCATGGTTTCAGGCCTAAGCACAGCACCAGCACTGCCCTCCTAACCTTCACTAACACCATCCACCATCTCATGAACAAAGGCCAGCTTGTCCCTTCCATCTTTCTTGATACGTCCAAAGCCTTTGACACTGTATCCCACCAGCTACTCCTTAACAAACTGTGTGCGCCCATGGCCTCAGTTTATCCTCACTAACTTGGTTCCATAGCTATCTTTCCAATCATCAACAGGCTACAAAGTGGGAAAGCTCTCTTTCCCCCCTACTCCCCATCAACTCTCGGTGTCCCCCAAGGTTCTATTCTCGGTCCACTTTTCTTTATCATATTCATAAACAACCTTAGTTCAGCAACTTAACTAGCCTCCATAGTACAGTATGCCGATGATGCCACCCTCATCTGGTCTGCCTCCTCTCCCCAAGAACTCCAACTAAAAATGCAATCTTCTTTTCAGGGCATTGAAACTTACTTCTCTTAGCACCAACTCATTTTAAATCCCAACAAAACCAAAATCATAGTTTTCAGTAACAAAAAGCCCAAAACATCCCAGGTCCCTCTTATCAATCTTCTCTGCAAATGGAATCAAAATAGTTCCCACTAACCACATTAAACTTTTAGGTGTTACCATAGATGATAACCTCAGATTTGATATTCATATTGCCCAAATTATCAAAAAAGTCCACATCAAACTAGGTACCCTATACAAGGCCAAACTATTCCTAACTCCCAATGCCAGATTAGCCACTGCTTGCATACACCTTCAAAGCACTCTTCTGTATGGATGTCTCATATTCACTAACCTTTGAAAATCAGACCTCAACAGCCTAGAATTATGGTACAATAAGATTGCTAAATTTGCCAGTAATCACCCGCATGGATCCCACTACTGCTCAGCTCTTTCAAAATTAAACTGGCTTGAGCTCCCCAACCTTTTATCTCTTAATCAACTAACCTTAGCCAACAAAATAATATACCATCCCAGCAACTGCCCTGGAATCTCCTATTTAGTTCAACCTAGTACTAATCTTAGATCCCTCAGATCCTCCAACAAACTTTTACTAAAGGTATTCAACTCCCTCAACTATCATGGTAACTCCCTCTATTCACACAGAATAGTCAAACTCTGGAACACCCTCCCAGAGACCATAGCAAAAACTCTAGGTCACGATCAGTTCAAATCACTCCTAAAGGAAAACCTTACCAGTTATTGGCTGTGCTCCTGCCACTCCCCAGGTTAATTATTTCTCCATGTTTATTATTTTTCTCATCAGAACTTCTAACATCCTTATCAAAAAAACAGAACTACATTACTATTTGTTTGCAATTTTTTGTGTACTGTTCTTTTGATTGTATTATATTTACTGCTACTTTGCTGTGGTATACTACTGTGGAGCTTTCTCCCTGGGTGTGAACTATAAATTGCTTGTCACTGTGCTATGATTGTATTGTACTATTGATTACTGCATATTATACATTATTTGTTGTGTTGTATTACTGTGGAGCTTTTCTCCCCGGGTGTCCGCTGAAAACAGGCCCTCAGCCCAGCTGGACACAATAAATAAATAAATAAATAAAAACAAATCAAAATCCCTTATTATGCATTCATGTGATAAATGAATCAAATGGTTTGCTGTTTCCATTCATTGAGGAGTCTGAAATAGCACTATGTTTCTGATATTTTTTATTTAGACATATATAACAGTAGGGCTTAACTTTGGTTAGAGTTTGAAAATCAATTATACAAATTAGTGTGACTTGTACAATTTATTTTTGTCTATCTGCTTTGAAAAAATGTAAATTTCTGAATTTACTTCCTGAATGGGGTTGTTCCGAATTAATTTCTGCTCTGTTAAAGTCTGATAGTTAATCTTTTCCATTTGATGTATACTATTTTGCATAGTGTGTATACTATTTTGCATAGTGTGTATACTATTTTGCATTTGCTGTGTAGATTTCTAATATAACAGGTTCAGTAGCTGGCTTTGTTGTTGTTGATGATGTACATTTCATGGTGAACAGGGAGGCTGATGTCTCTGTCATATCTGGTTGTGTGTGTGTGTGTGTGTGTGTGTGTGTGTGTGTGTGTGTGTGTGTGTGTGTGTGTGTCCTTATATCAGCTGTTTTCCTGAGTTTGTATCCACTGTTTCAGTTCAAGGTTACTGCTGTTTGCTTGCTCATAGCTCTCTGGCTTCATATGCAGTATTACTATTAGGATTAGCTGTGTTTATCACCATTTTTCTATTTTATTTCACACAGGAGAGAGCTTCGTGCTTCCTAGTTATCATACTACAGCTTTTATTCTCCAACAGTTTCTTCTACTGGATTCGCCTTCATTTTTCAGTTTGCAAAGACAGGGCTTTTTATTTCTGTTTGGTATTTATGGCACAGAAGTACAGGTAAAGCAGGTCTTTCTTATTCCTGAAGATGGTCATATGAAGTATTGCATTGTAAGTATTTTTTTTTCATTTAGTTTAAATATAAGGAATTATGAATTTGACTGAATTCATTTCTGCTTTTCATATTGTAGCCTTTTAGTGATTCAAGTAAAAGTCCCTATCTCCCAGTTAACAAGCTTTAGACAGTATGACAGAGAAAGTATTTTTTTAAAGATGTGTTTTTGGGCTTCAGTTGTGTTCTAGCTATCTGCCACATCTTGTGATTTTCTCTTCTTCCAGATCATAAAGTTTGTTTACCCTGTAGATCAGGACTACCTCTTGATTTTGGGAGTGGGGCACCTGGGAGTGGAGTTGTCTCAGTGTATGGACTGGGTAGGAAAGTCAGGGCAGTCCCAAAGCAACCTGACTGGATTTTTTATGAATGCTGCACTCCCCACTTTCCGACAGTTGTATATGGTACTGTCCCAGCAGACTGTGCTGCAGTGGGCTGTCACAGCAGACACTATGTGGCATAAATGCATGCTTCAATGGACGGGACCAGACACACTGAAACAGTCTTCCTCTTGGTCTGTGCATGAGCCAGTGGCTGTCCTCCAAGGTAGAACACTTGGCTTGATACTTTTCTGCCTGCTTGTGCCTGAGATGGGTGAATGGACATCAACTGCTCACTCCTGCCTGCTCCCGGCTGGCCCCTCTAGAGTTTGGTTCAATAGCTCAACCTGGATCACTGGGCTACAGTCAGGTATACAACCCTTTTACCATGGAGATGTATGACAGAGTACATAGATACACAAACAAACATGTCTGCAAACAAGTATTGTCAAAAGAATATAAGAGTAGCACTACTGAGTATAATAAAGCACTACTCAGAGTAATATAATATAATAACACTGCAATGTCTCATCAAATGGGGAAGAGTAAAGAAAATGTATAAAATAAATGCAAACACTGCAGGTTGTAGAACAGAACTTCTGACACTATATGCACCAAAGGTAGGTTTATTAATAATAGCAATGTGCAATGACAGAGCTGCAAAATGCAAAGTACAAGATTGAAACAAATTGGGCTGGTGCACCTTAAGGACTGTTTCCCACACACTGGTTACTATGGAATTTAGACCTGCTCGTACTTATGTGCCAGACAGTCGAGATCTTTACCTCCATCAATGGTGAGCACAACTAGTGAAATTCCACCAGGTTTATTATCCAGCACTCAGCGGTTCCTTTCTGTACAGCCTGCAGTAAACATTTGGAATAAGTACCTAGACAGCTACGAAATTTGCACAGTGTGCCCACAGCACAAAATAACATTCACAGACACAGTGAAAGGCGCCTGATACATCTGCACCATAAATAGTTTTGTCACTGATGCATGGCTTAATGTAAGCCATTCATTCCCTGTTAAAAGGTCTGATTCTGGTATTGCTTCACTAAATTAAGGCATATTTCAGAGTGACACAGCCTGTATAATCAAATCTACATGGGCTTCTACATCTCTGTCACAAACAGCTTTTATAAAGTGGTAAAAGTCTGAAAGCAGACATTTTTACAAGGGCAAAGAAAGTAAAAGCAACAAGTCATCTTGAATTCCTGAGCAATAAATGCAATGCCTTGGTACAATTTAATGCAGTAGATGTACCCTCAGGTCATAAATACCATGGTGTGCGTATACACCGGTCTTATACAAATAATGTGTTGTAATACCAAATGATCATACTTCTGTTTTTTTTTTTTTTCCTTTTACAATTCAAAATGTGCATAACTGAAGATAGCTGGAGTAAAAGATATTGGTGGTCTATTAAATCCATGCCTATTGGTTAAACCCTGTCAAGTTCTCCTGTAAGCCAGTCATAACAATTGAATAGGTTTGACTGACAGCTCCTTCTGGCCATGAACCCACTTTGGTTGTTGTTATGTAGGAAACCAACCAGTATTTCCCTCAGAACTTTTCCCAGACATTTTTGACCACTTCTATTAGGCTAACAGGCCAGCAGTTCCTCAGATTTTCTATGATTCCATTGTCTCCCCATACAAGGGTTCCACACTTTTTTACTTCTAGTACTTGGGTATTTCTGTACTGGTCAGTGAGCTATAAAAGACCAGAATAGACAAAAGAAGAAGCTTTGAGTTGGCTTGTCCTAGAAATTCAGTCTCAACAAACATGAGATTCTTTCTTTTTTCCATCTGTTCTTATTAAGCTACTTTTGTTGATTTTTCATTCACAGTTTATATCTGTCGCTTGCTTTACTGCTGTTTGTATACATTTCAGAATCTGGTTTGTTGGAGATTTCAAATGTGAGTTAGATTTGTTGATAACTTCTGACATATCTTAGCTATAACCCTCAACTTTTTAATAATTTTGAAATATATATTTTTAAGAACAAGGGTGATGTGCAGAGCTGTATTAATTACAGAGGGATAACATTGATCAGTCATAGCATGAAGTTATGGGAAAGAGTAGTGGAAGCTAGGTTAAGAAGGGAGGTGATGATTAATGAGAAGCATTACGGTTTCATGCTAGGAAGGAGTACTACAGATTTGATGTTTGCTCTGAGGGTGCTGATGGAGAAGTACAGAGAGGCCAGAAGGAGCTGTATTGTGTCTTTGTGGACTTAGAGAAAGCATATGACAGGATACCTAGAGAGGAGTTGTGGTATTGTATGAGGAAGTCGGGAGTGGCAGAAAAGTATGCATGAGTGGTACAAGACATGTATGATGGTAGCGTGACAGTGGTGAGGTCTGCGGTAGGATTGATGGATGCGTTTAAGGTGGAGGTGGGATTACATCAAGGATCAGCTCTGAGCCCTTTCTTATTTGCAATGGTGATGGACAGGTCGACAGACTAGATCAGACAGGAGTCCCCGTGGACTATGATGTTTGCAGATGACATTGTGATCTGTAGTGAGAGTAGGGAACAAGTTGTGGAGACCCAGGAGAGGTGGAGATATGCTCTAGAGAGAAGAGGAATGAAGGTCAGCAGGGCTAAGACAGAATATATGTGCGTGAATGAGAGGGAGGATAGAGGAATGGTGAGGATACAAGGAGTAGAGGTGGCAAAGGTGGATGAGTTTAAATACTTGGGATCAACAGTTCAGAGTAATGGTGAGTGTGGAAGAGAGGTGAAGAAGAGAGTACAGGGCAGGATGGAGTGGGTGGAGAAGAGTGTCAAGAGTGATTTGTGACAGACGGGTATCAGTAAGAGTGAAAGGGATGGTATACAAGAGGGTAGTGTGACCAGCTATGCTATATGGGTTGGAGATGGTGGCATTGACAAAAAGGCAGGATTCAGAGCTGGAGGTGGCAGGGTTAAAGATGTTAAGATTTGCACCGGGTGTGATGAGAATAGACAGGATTTGGAATCAGTATATAAGAGGGTCAGCTCAGGTTGGATGGTTTGGAGACAAAGCCAGAGAGGCGAGATTACATTGATTTGGGCATGTGCTGAGGAGGAATGCTGGGTATATTGGGAAAAAAATTCTAAGGATGGAGCTGCCAAGTACGAGGAAAAGAGGAAGGCCTAAGATAAGGTTTATGGATGTGGTGAGAGGACATGCAGGTGGTTGGTGTGATTGAGCAAGATGCAGAGGACAGGAAGAAATGGAAACAGATGATTTGCAGATTGTGGTGACCCATAATGGGAGCAGCCAAAAGAAGAAGAAGATATTTATACAGACATATAGATCGATATAGGTATGGATATTGATCTTTATAACTATATATCAATATCGATATCTATTTATATATATCGCTATATAGATATATATTTCTTGACAACTGGTGTGCAGGATCAATAATCTCCAGGGTTGTTTGATATGCTCTTTCCCCAGGGATTGTGCAATCTCAGTGCTGGGATAAGTAATTAGCCATGGGTGTAGGGGGTGCACATGTGTTAAACATTGCATTTTCTAAGAGAGAGAGAGAGAGAGAGAGAGAGAGATACATATAGACACACGCACACACACAAACACACACAGACACACACACACACACACACACACACACACACACACACACACACACACACACACACACACACACACACACACACACACACACACACATCCTTGGGGCACTTCCTCGAACCAAAGGATTATCAACACTAAGGTTTTTGAGGGTTCAGTCCTGGGCATCCCACTATTTGGCATCTTCTTCTCAGAACTGAAAGCAGATGTCAAGAGTTTATGGTTAACTAAGTTTTCTGATGACTGCTATCAAATCATTCTTGGGCAGATACTTCAGCACAACCTGGGCCAGACCAAACCTGGTGTGTCAGCCATGGGCTCTGCTTAAATGTCAACAAAATGCAGTACAGTTATCTTTGACAAAGACCCCTCCTTCTCCTCAACAGATGTCTTGCTGGTGCCTAGTTATCTGGGGTTTGGGTACCTATGTTAATAATGCTCTTTCTTTTCATCATTATATCTCAGTTGCAGTAAAGTCCTCCTATCTAGCTCAGAGGATTTGTTAGAATATCTTGTCTAGTTCCCATGCAGTTCTGGTCATTCTCTTGTCTTTTATTACTAAGCATATTTCTAAATACAATGACACTTTTGGAATGCATCTCACAAAGCAGCTTGACCAATCTGAAATAACTTAATGGTTTTTGACCAAGAAGACCTCTGGCCTATGCAATCTAAACCAGGGCAAAAGACTAAAAGATCTATTTGTTTACTCATTCTCATATAGGCTTGTGAGCAGCGATCTCTATTTAGACTTGAACACGGGAAGCTCTTTCTTTTTCAACCTCCTCCCAATTTAGCAGAATAGGCAGTCTACTTTATGCACATGCCAAGGAACTCAGCCTCTACAAGAAGATCAACATCACCTGCTAGAATGACACATTTGTAACACAGCATGTTCTCTATATGTTCATAGGTAAATACTAGGTTATCAGTCAAACCCTGCACCTAGGGTCTGGGAGGTAAAGCCCACAACCAGTATGCCATCCCCTTCCCCATTACAAGACACCTTTTTCCTTATAGGTCTGTACTACACTAACTGCTCTTGTGGGCCATTCTAAGCCTAGCCATAAATCCTGCACCTTGTATTTGTAAACACCTTAACCATTATAACAAACCCAGCCCCATAACTGATAGTGCATATGTATCTCCCACATTAGAATAACTGACTAAAAACTAGACAAAACTAAAGTCAAACCTATGCTATTCACCTAGGCATACACCAGTGTCCAGAACCTTACCTGCCTAGCTATTTATTTTGCCTTTGAAATAAACTCACAATGCACTTTAAAGTAGGTATTACACAATCTATGTATAAAACCAAACCTGCCAATCAGATGGAAGACTGAAAATGCATGGCTGGGGTATGTGGAAGTAATCTTGTTATAAGGAGTAACTAATATGTTCTCAATACCAAGGAGATTGACAGATAAGTTTGTCAATGTCCCTTTCACCATATGATGAGCACAAATCCATGAGCCTATCATGGAAGGACAGTTGTAAACAACAGGGAGATGTGACGATCATGGGAGGTAATCGTACAGGAGGCAACTGCACATGATGGGCAGGAAGAAATTGGGCAGGTACATATTAGTAAGGTACAAAATGATGAAAAGAATTTTAGGATGACTGTAAAAGGCAGTGGAAAGGGTTCAGATCATAAACACTGAGGGAGCTATCCAGCACAAATAGGAGGGTTGTTACACTGGTAGAAGAACAGGAAAAATAGCAGATAACATGGGTATTGATATGGGGTGGGTAGCAAAATAGATGAGATCCAGTGTGGGGATAAAAACAAGGTTTTGCTAAACAGATTGAATCACTAAGAGAATTTAGGGTATTCATACTAGACTTAATAAGACGTGGGAAGAGGTGACTAAGGTAGCCATGTATTGTGGTGCATGCAAGCACTGACAGCCGATGTGACAGTAAGCATCAAAGGGAGATGGCAGAGAGATACCAGGATGTATTTATTGATTATCATTTGTTACCCAAGTAAGTGGACTGGAAAGTGACCCTTTTTTTATTCACAACACAAACCACAATGGTGAATACAATAAATAAATAATGATTTAGTGTATCCAACCAAGCAGCAGGACGGAAATGGAAGGAATCAGATCCAGGAACTACAAGTCGGAGATTGTACTACTTAGCTATGGTATCAGGAATAAGGGGTTGGAGATCAGATTCTTAAAACTATTACCTGTGAACATAGGTAGCACACTTAGGAACTACAAGAACAGCGAGCAGAATGAATGGCTGCTATAGTGGATAAGTAAAAAGGGATTGGAGATGGTAGAATAAAGATAAAATATGGCACAAGAGAGCATCTCTATGCCAGGGGCAGGATCCATGCTGATAGAGAAGCTGAAGAAGGGTGAGGGATTTAGGCAGCAGCTAGCTGGAAAGTATGGATGCAAGATAAAGCAGAGGAGTAAACAAGGGTGGCTGGTGTGATAACATAATGTAAGAAGTCTCAGTAGAAAGGTGGGAGATCTACAAGCCATGACACATGAGACTCACTTGACAAATGCTGATGTCATAGTCACATTGAGCAGAGACAACACGAGGTGGGGCATGGTGGTGTCACACTACAGGCTGATCCCTAATGACAAGGGGAAGTGATGGAGGTGGAGTAGCAATGTACATAAAAGAGGGCATCATGTGAGTGAACAGAGAAAACACCAAAGCAAGAATGAGGCTACTGAGTGGATAGAGTCAGAATGGAGTTAACTGCCTTGGCAGTTAAATTCTGGAAAGGGTTGGAGTGTTTGTGGAGCTGTGCAGTGCATTGTTTTCCAGACATATCATGGGGAAGAGGATGACACAATGGAAGGGAGAGAATAAAGAACTACGGTAAGAAGAAGAGACCAATACTCAAGTTTGACCTGAATCTGACAGGAGAGGATGTGAAAATAACTGTTCTCCAGAAAAGAAAGGGGAATGGAAGATGATTAAGGACTTGGATCACAACAGTCTGCCAGGTGCAGTAATCTACCTGCAGAACAGAACTCTGCATGTGGTCCTGGCCAAGGTAAAGGAGATCATGGATTGCCAGGTAAAATTGCCATTGATGGAGAGTAAGCAAGATACTGTGTGGTTTAGAGTATATGGGGGGGGGGGGTAGAGTACAAGGACAAAGAAGATTGTGTCAGATTTTAGGGGAGTTAATTATGCTGAGGTGGTAAGAAGGTAAGTGATGAATTATTAGTCTAGGAGCAAAATGGCAGGGAAAACAAGCTCTAGGAATGGATCAATGATGGAATACCGAGGGCTCAAGATGCAGATTTCAGGAATGAGTAAAAAGGCAAAAACGGAACACCAGTACGGCTATGTAGGAATGCAAGACTAAAGGTTTGGACAAAATATAGAGCATACAAGATGTGGAAAGTTGAAGGAGGCAAAGTGCAAAGAGGTCAGTAGAAGGGCAATGAATACAAAAATTAACAAATGTAAAAGTGTATGTATTATGTATATTTATACTGTTAAATGTTGTTAAAAATCATTTATAACTATGCATATTGAATGCATTTTCATAACTTAGAAAACACTCAATGTTATTACAATCAATGAATAACCTTAAACATTAAAAACATTTCATGTAAACTCAAGCTTAGAACAAAAAATAAAAAATACACATAAAACCACTATGATTTAAAACTTATTTTCATCTATTTAAAGCTTTGATATTTAATAAGCATTTTATGGAGCACATGTCATTGATCCCTGGAAAAGTGTAGGCGTTTGTTTTTAATTGCCAAAGAAGTTCATGTTCTTGTAACTTTAAATACCATGCACCACCCCTAGGATTTTTGTGGACTTGTTCCACTACATTAAATAAGAAACTGTGTGAATTGTTTTCCATTATGTGCTTAGCCAAGGCATTTGATGGATTGTGTTTTGTAATAGCGTATATATGTTCGTAAATACGCGTCTTTAAATGACGTTCTGTTTTTCCAAAATAGTATGCAGCACAATCTTTGCATTTAGCATTTGTTAATTTTTGTATTTTATTTTAAGCTGGTTGCTTAAGGTCAAATATATGCTTTGGGATGATAGTATTTTAAATGTTAATAGAGCTTTAAAATTTAGGTTTAAAGTAATTGTTTAATCAGATTCAATTCAGTAATAATGGGAGTGGTTTATGACAAGCCTTTTTTATGTATTTGTATAAAAGTGCATCAGTTTTAAATTGTAACTTGTCTGAAGAAGTGCATGAAAGCGCTAACAATATAATCAAGTAAAAAATCAACTTTATCTCCTGGACTGGCGTGATTTGTGATCTCCGTGATACATTTTTTTTCTGAGTTTTTCTGCAGATATTTCAGAATGAAAACCTCTGCTTCCTCACAGAGGTGCAGCAGAAAAAATATGGGTTCAAGAAGTTATGGAATGTTCTGGAAAGGTAGATCAGAAATATAACAGCTGGGATTAATGTCATGAAAATGCAAAGTATGGCACTTGGGCCGCAACAGCACTGGCATACAATATCAACTGATGTGAGTGAAAGAGATATCAAAAAATAAAACAAGGATCTGGGGGTGTTCAGCATACCTTTAATTGAATACCAGGGGTGAAGTAAGATGAGAGTAGCAGTAACAAAAAAGAATGCTGAAGTAAAAAAATGCCAGAAAAAAAGAGGCAATGCTTCTTCTCTGCTCTGCTCCAGTCAGGCCACTCACTCCTTTAGTACTTTGTGTAGCTCAGACAGCTGCACATGCAGAAGGACATCAGGTTGTAAGAAGGAATTCAGAGGAAAGTCACCAGAAAAGTTTAGTGTTGTTTGAATGGGAACTAATACGCTGAACTCATAAATTAAAATTCAAGCACATGGTTTTAATATGATGAGAAACAGGAAGCAGAACTCCTCTCACTACAGACCAGTAGAGACAGATGAGGGTACGATACGGTTGCAGAGAATATACGGGCAACATGTGAAGGGATCATCCTGAAGAGAAAGGGGAGACAGAGGGAGGAGAGGTACAGGCAATAGACTGTAGGGGCTAATTATTCCCTGAAATCTTTAAAAGGACTTCTTGAAGGAGCTCTACTGACACAGAGCAATAAAACCCTGACTACAGCCCGGACTACCCAGGTTCAACTAGCTGTTCAGGCTCCTACTGGAGTCGGTACCTCTGAGTGGAGAGGTCACATGCATGTGCAGGGGTATACACACAGACACACACACACACACACACACACACACACACACACACACACACACACACACACACACACACATATGCACATTCTACACTGATTTGCCTGGTGGAGACTAGAAATGTGTGAGAGTGCCTTTTCTGTCTAGTCAGGGAAGGGGGTGGTATCTGAATGCTTACAAGTGAACAGCAGTACAGTACCATTGCCCCTGTATATCCTACAGTACAGATGCTTAATGAGTATGAGGAAGAGTTAGAGCTTCAGCAAAAACCCTTTACCACTGCAAATAACAGGACCAGTCCCACCATCCAATGCTCATCTCAAAACACAATAAATGAGCTGAAGGTCTCACTTCTTGAGGGGAATAAATAATTCCCTACTGGGTGCAGTGTACAGCCTTGATCATCAGAAGTGGCAAAGGGCACCCCCAAAAAAGTGCTTCTTCATGGAGTTTGCTATGGGCCCATGTAATGTAATACAAGAATGAGTGGTAGAGGGGAAATCCATACAAGGTATTCAAGAGGTTATGAAGAAAGTGAAGAAAATGTTTGGGTAAGGGTAGGAAAATAGAGAAGGCCGAAGGCTAAATGTCTACTGTATCCTTGTACCATCAAGCAAATGTAATATACTGCAATGCAATAATGCTCTGACAATACTGACAGTCACTAAACACCTTTAAGCATAATTAAGAAATAAATTCATTCTAAACCATAGTAGGCCTTCAGAATGAGGTGTGTTGCTTTAAGATGATTAAATGTTTTACTTCAATGACATGAAATATTTAACTTAATTAGAATGATGAGTGATACACTATGGCAGGTCAGTTACCAACAATATATTCATTGGGAATTTAGAAAAAGAAAGATGACATCTTTTGATGAAAGAAGCATACAAGAATGGCAAGTCTTTCTTAAAACAAAATCTATTGATTAACACTGAGGTTAAAGACGACACAAAACTTCTCAGAAATACCATCTCATTGATTTGCTGCATGACCTTCATCATGTCACATGACCTCTATGTCCTTCGCTCTTCCTGCCAGTTATCAAAACAAGTTAAAATAGGACTCTACTAACTAGGGTCCTGTCAGCTGGCTGTGTGCCACAGCAAACTGGGGTTAGTGAGGAGTGGGGGGGAGGTGTCTAGCAATTTATCGGTGTGCTCTTCTTTTGCTTCTTCTTTTTTTATTTCCTGTAGTCATTTTTGCTCTTACCCTGAGCAGGTGATTAGGATTTATTCCTGAAATTTGCTCTAAAAAGCTCCCAATATCAGCATGAGGTGAAATGTATTAACTAATTAAATAGTTTAATCAGCAACCCCTCTAATGATCTCTTGGAGCAGACAAAATTAGAGGACTGGAATTCTCGAGGGGGGGAATCGTCATGCTCCCTCCCAGTGTACTCTTTACCTTGATTACCATTCAGCGCCAAGATAAAACACCTTTCATGGTAAAACTCTGTACGAATATACCGTGAGTTATATATGTGAGAAGTACACTGAGGCTCGGCAGCTGAGCTGTACAGTCAAGAGAAGAAGCTATAATTTACTTTCTAACCTGTTCGCTAAAGCACTAATGTGAATACATCTTGTAGAAAGAACAGATCTCCTGACCCAGATAGCAATCAAACAACTGCCAGAGTGTTTTCTGTCATGCAAGCTGTGACCATTACCTTAATTATACTGTACCATATAACAAACGTTCACTAATGAGCAGTTCTTCCCTCAAATGCATGCCAGAGTACCCTTTTGTCCTTGAAAAGCACTGCAACAGATTATTTCAGTGTAATGTTTTAAAAGCATATTCGTAACCAATTTCAGTAGCAGGTAATAACAATATGGAATCACCTTAAGCAGCAGAGCTGGTCGACTGAAGATCAACCGTATGATTAAGCTGGCATTCAAAATGAAAATATTAATGAACATGCAGTAAAAGTGCCTGTTGAGAAACAAAAAGTGAAAAAAAATCTACTTTTCAAATACATCTGAAGAGAACATTAAAGACAAAGGTCTTTAATGTCTACTCATTCCAAAAGTGGTTACTGGCAGCAGTATCAGAGGATTGAGTAGCCAAGAATTACAATTCAGGCTAAGAACTGGCACACTGACTTTTGAGAAAGCATTTTGTTACTTTCTCTGGCAGTACTCACAGCTTCTGAAACAATAATGAAGTGAAAATGAAAAGCAGCAAGTGTACTAAATATAAATATACATTTTATTTATTACATATGATTATCTCAGTGGCATTTAGGTGTTTGGGCCTGCTTCTCCTTTTCCCTTCCTCTGAACTGTAACCTTTTGTACGTATTTGGCCTCATTGGTGTTATATAACTTTATAACTCTATTTTACTTTTGTCATCTACTATTGATCCACAAAACATTTTAGGCCTGCGTTACTAAACTGAAGTAAAAATGGCCATACTGTAGCAACTGCTAAAAGAAAACAGCCAATGAAAGCCCTTTGGAGATGTTCCCTCTATCCCAAGGTAAAGCAACTTCAGAGATGGTTATATAAATAGGAGGGTGCATGAGCACAACTTCCTTCAAAGGAGATGGAGAAGGCCTTGACACCGTAGCACACATACAAAAAATGATATTAGCAGTTTTGCCTTTAGTTATAATTAAGTCATTTTTATGTCAACCTTTTAAGTCAGAAATAAGCTTTTTATTTATCAAAGATACTCAGAAAGCAATGGTAGTGAATTAAATCTTATATTGGGCCAACAAGAAGTAGTCTACCTTGACTCATGGTGGTCTAACACAATTTGAATGCTAGCATTAATAAGTTAAGAAATGCATCAGTCTTTGTTCTTATGGCAGAAAAATTTACAGGCACATTGATAGACAGGACCACCAACTGGTGTCCAAAATGATAAATGTGGTTGAAAAAAAACAGTGCTGTTGCACAACAGTGAGTGGATACTGCTGCCACAAAATTGGAAGGCTAAAGTTGTAGCAGTGTATGGCTGTCATCCTTGTGAGGTGGAACACATGGCATTTCTTGTCGAATAAGATGGTATGTTCTCATGACTATGATATTGCTGTTGTACCTTTGGGGCTACAGATGGAGTCCTGCCATCACCCCCGAGGGATGACTGCTGTGACAGTGAGGAGCTGGGGACTGCTGCTGACATGTAGGATAGTTAGTGACACAAGTTTACCTCTATCATGCTGGACAGCTGTGAGAAATGGAACATAGCTGCATCAGATATCTCCAATGGACAAGGTTCACAGATATGTGGCTGTTACATCTGATAGCTGTGAGAACTGAAGCATAGCTCCAGCAGATATCTCCAATGGATAAGAGTGTTTGCATCTCACAGCAGCAACATATTTATGTCATGGTTATTTCAGAAGTCTATTATATATGCTACCATCTATACAACGTTACAACAATTACGTTTGGTATGCCCCTCTTTCTCAATTTATCTAGATATATGCAAAGCAGCCTTGGGCCTGATTTTGTATGTGCATGTATGCAATGACAGAAACATCTAAAAGGAGACAACCTTGTATCATGTAAAATCAGCTGACATTTTAGCTTAAATGTTAAACCCTGATGTGCTCGACAGTAAGAAATATGAACACAGGTAAAACGGGGCACATTTCATACTAAGTTATAGACTGCAGCAACTTGGACAATTCCCCTATTTTGAGGTTTAGGGGGTTCTGGTTTTCCATATTGGCTGTGCAAGGGGGAAGCCCCTGAAAAAACAATTTTATAATGTTGCAGTGAGGTTTGAATTTCACTGTTTTTGTTGCAAATCACTTTTCAGTATTCACACTTTTTAATGTCAAACATATGTGAGTCTGGGATTAGTCTTGCAGTCTTTTAATTCCTTTCCTGATCCTTTTTTATTATTTTGCAGCAAAAGTTTAGTTAATTTTTCCCAGAAAAGGAGCACTTTCTGTGTGGTCATTTAGTAACAGTATTCTACTACTGTTACATTTATTTTTATTTATATTACATTTATTTATTTTACATTTATTTACCAGGAGAGTCCAACTGGGCAGAAAAAACCTTTTTCAGCGGAGCTCCGGGGAGAAGCCTTTTGCATATTTTTTCTTGTTGTCATTTGCTTTAAACACATATATTTCTGTCATGTTCTTCATCACTTTCAGAGCATATATTGTATGTCTCACTGGCAATTAGCTTGTTTTCTTCCTCTGGGATAGGGTTGGAAATTTTGTACTGTCTACAACCTCAGGAGAAGATCAGGGTCTTACCACTTGATGAGGCACAATGTATGTTGAATGATCTGGGGCTTTCCCCAGAATTGCACAGAGGTATGCATGTATTTATTTCACATTTGTTGACTGGGTTAGTCCGATTGGGTAGATACCCTTTTTCAGCAGAGAGTGGAGCAGAAAAGCTCCAAAAAGCACATTAAAAGAGTAAACAGCATAATAGGTATATGGTGGTAACAACCGGTAAATACAATAATCACGTGATCGTTTTCTACTTAAATAGTCACTTGAATAAAAATATGAATACAAACAGAAATCACAGTACAGTTTCATCCTAAGCATATTCACACTACTACTTCTTACAGATGTAGGAACATTATTAAAATTTGGAGTGAAAAAGAGTATTAAGTAGGTTCAGTGCAGGGACAAGTCCTAGAGTTTAACAGAATGCCTTTTAATGTTTTTTTGAAGCAGTTAGTGTTGGAAATTGATCTTAAATGTGGGGAAAGTTTATCCCAAGCAGTGGCCACAGAGTGACTATAGTGGAGTTTGCCAATGATTTTATTGGGTTTGTAAACTTACAGTAGGTGTTGCTCTGAGCTGCAGAGCATACAGTTAGGAGTATAAGGAGAGATTAGGGTTGATAGACAAGGACACAAGTGAGGTTGATTTAAGATTGAGTGAGTCAAATGTAGTTGAGGCAATATAAACTGATGGCAAAATTCTAGCCACTGTAGGTTTTTTAGAGATATACAGTGGTGTGAGCTGTAGGGTTGATAGCTGCAAATCTAGCAATCTTGTTATAGGGGAGTTCAAGTTTTGCCATCAGATTTGAAGGTTGGTGAGGATTGGGGCAGCATATAATAGTGTGGGAAGTAGAGAGGCTTGTGCTAGAGTAAGTTTGGATTTATTTGTGAGGAATCTCTTGTTTCTATAGAGAAGGCCTAGTGTCTGATAGGTTTTCTTAATACAGTTTTGGATGTGAAGATCAAATTTTAGTTGGTCCTCAATAATGACCCCTAGAAGTTTGGTGTGAGGTTTGACCTTGATAGTTGTTTTGTTGAGGGAGGAGACAGTAAGTGTGGCCTTGTGTTGTTGAAGAGACTTAGGGAGGAAAAGGAGGAGTTCAGTTTTGTTTGGGTTGAGTAGGAGTTGGATAGCTGTCAGCCATTTTTTAACTGAATACAGAGCTTCTTGGGTAGGGGAAAGTACGTGGGGGAAATTGTCAGAGGTAGAAATAATTGTGCAGTCACCTGTATATTGAATTAAGGCTGAGTTAGGACAGGAGAGATTGGGGTTTTTAGTGAAGATATTGAATACAAGGGATCCAAGGATGGAGCCTTGGGGAACCCCTGTTTGGACTTGCAGGAAGGGGGATGTTGCTGAGAGCCATCTTACAGACTGAAATCTATTGAGGAAATAGCTAGAGAACCAGGAAAGAGCAGAACTGGAGAAATTAAGACTAGAGAGTTTGGAGAGAGAAGTGGGTTGTGGGAGATGGTATCACAGGCCTTTGAGAGGTCAAGGAAGAAACATGAAACTAGTTTATTGTTGCCTCTAGATCTTGAGATAGTTTGTGTAAAAGATATTAGTGCGATAGATGTACCTAGGTTTGGGCAGAAGCCGTGTTGGGTTCATGTGAGATTTTCTTGTAATAGATGAGTGAGGAGCTGCTTATGAATGCAAGTTTCCAGAATCTTTGATAGAGGAGATAGAATAGCAATAGGTCTGTAGTTAGATGGGTCGGTAGAGTTTCCTTCTTTATGAAGGGGAATAACATCAGATTTTTTCCAGATTTCAGGAACTGTGTTTTCTTGGATGGATCTATTGATCAGTATGGAGATGGGATGAGCAATGCTTTTAGAAGTTAGCTTAAGGAACAGAGGAGGTAAGTTATCTTCTGAAGGGAGCATATTTTGAGTTTACTGAGAAGAGTTTGAATATAAGCAGTGGGGACAGGTTTAAGAGTGAAGGAGATTTTAGGAGACAATGAGGGGGGAGAAGTAGAGGGGTAGGTATTAGTATCTCTTTTAATTAATTTCTGTATGGAGTCTATGAAGAAGGAGTTAAGAAGTGTAGCAGTGTCTAAGGCTGAGGTATTAGGGGAGGGCTTGGGAATAGGGGGCTTACCCGGGTGTAGCAGATTGTTAACAGTGTTCCAGAATTTTGGGGGGTTAGAGTGGGGGTAATTCTTATCGTTTAAGATAATATTTTTTTTTTGTCTAGGTTGACATGCTTTTTAGCTAGATTATGTAGTTCTCTACAGTTTTGAAGGATGGAAGGTGATTTGTTTTTTTTGCCAGTGTTTCCAACCAATATCTCTATTATGCATTTGAGTAAGTCAAGGAGCATAATTGGATTTAATTCTTATTTTCTGTACTAGGTCCAGGGAGTTTGGTATGTTAAGAAAGGTGCTATTGAATTTTAGAACTGCTTCTTCTAGGGTAAGGTCATGAAGGAAGGACCATTTAATTGAAGAGAGCATATTGTTAAAGGTATTGAGTTTGAAATTTGTGAGTATCTGACAGCCTTTGTTTTGTATTCTGTGTGGTGGTGTGTGTCTCCTGTTATGGGTTTGCTCCTTCTTCAGGATTTGTTAATTGTCTATGCCTACTGTGTGGTAGGATGTGCTTCAGCTACTGCTTGACCCTAAATTGGATTAAGCAAGTATTCAGGAATGAATTTAGGGATGTATAAATAATAGACAGCCTTCAGAGATGCATAATGGCATAGTGTACATTTATAGCTTGATATCATTGCAAACGATATAATGAAGGTGGCTGATACTGAGGGCAGATTATAAACAAAGAGCCTACTTACTCCAAGCACACTATGACCACCACGAATACAGCCTTTTGGTTCTTGCCTCTTTAGGGAATTAAATGTGTAAAACTGGCTTTCCCTTCACTTGCTTAATCTGCAAAGTTGATGTTAAACTTGCTTTAGCCAGAATTTCTCAGGGATTCATTACTTATCCCCTTTTTTAGCAAGTTTTATGCACTTGCTTTTTAGAGAAATCTGTGTGGTCCAAGATCAGGACATTACAGTGTCTATTACAGACTGCTGTTTTTCCAAGGTGCAGTGACCTCCTATTTGTCTGTGACAATGAATTGCAAATCGAGCAGTTTGAGCATATGGTTTCCATGAATGCTTGTACTCAGCCTCTAATTTACAAGCTTATATGACCAGGCTGGTGTAATATGTGGTTTTAGGCAGTGAGCATACATAATAGACCCATGAAACTGAGTTGTAGGAGCTTCCGAAGTCAGATATTATCTGAGACGGGGGCTATTTAAGCTCAAATGCTTTAAAATATCATAATACATAACCCAATGGTTCATAGGTAAAGACTAGGCTAGCTGCCTTTGTGGGCCATTTCAAACTTATCCAATTTCCCTCAAAGGTGAGAATCAAACTCTGCATCTTGTTTATGTGAGGAAATCCTGAGCCTTAACAGTTCACCCTGCTTAACCATGATGCAGAGTGTAGAAGAACAAAGGTAAACACTACATACACGTGAGCATTTTTAATGCAATCAACCAGCATGTTCTCTGGGTTGTTAAATAAAACTGGAGTATCAGAAGAAAATCCAACTAAACACTGGTAGAGCATGTCAACTAAATACATAGTTACCCTATGTCAGGATAGAACCCTGGACTCTGGGCCTATGATGCTGAGGTCTTATCACTGAGCTGTTATTCTGTACTATTAGAAGAGCCAAAACCACTACAGTTATGTTGACTGGAAAAAAAGCTTTTGAAGATCCATATGATTTCCACATATTTTTAAACTGAAAAGATTGCAGGGGCAAAGTGATATTAAAATCACAACAGAAATGTATGTTTATCAAACAACTGGATAATATAACACATACATCAGAATTATGACATATTACTTTGGATCATTGCCACACATACTTCAGTCTTCACACACATTCTCCAGTTATTGAAAGTCATGACAAATGTAAAGGAACTCATTTGAAATATGATACTGATGTAAAGATTTACAAATTTTACTTTTAAAATGGAATCCCCCTTCTACAAAACAGTACAGCTGGTTTTACAGGATTTTTAGAACCACAGATAATTATGATACATGAATAGCCTCTGCGCAGCTGAAACTTGGAATAGACATTCAATTGTGTGCTTAGCCACTGCAGTGACAATTTGCATTATTTCACAGCTTTGAGAAGGTACCCTCTGACCTCACTTCAAACAAGTACAGGAACTCAATTACAAGAAATAAAAGAACTTCTCAGACATTAACTTCTGTTGCCATAGCACCACAGGCAGCATTTTCCACCTGCAGACTACCCCAAATTACATCTTTATAGTGTAAAATCCTTGCAGTGGTACTGTTACTGGTTAAGGATCTTTTCTTGTCATCACTGGATTTTCAAACTGTCAAATAATCAACTTCATACTAATGATTTTTGTAAGTGGGAATCTGCTGAGCTGTGCTACTACTAGCCTGTTTTTTTTTTACTGTTATTAGGTTTACAGTTACTGTCCATAACCCTTTCTTTAAACCTGTGCCAGTTAATGCACTCAGAGGATATGCACTACAAAGTATTTAAATTTCATATAAGCAACACTGCACTCCTTATTCAATCAAAGAACTTATTGATGCTTGTGCAGGTCTCAGTTATCTCTTGAATGGACTGATGTGACACTTTTTATCCCATGCCTAATAACACTGACCTCGAGAGACAGCAGTGTATGTAGAAATATGTAGTTACAGTCCCTACTGGCGCCCCCCTACGTATAGTCACATTAGACATATTCTGTGTTCTGTGCTCTGGCTTCCTGTCAAACACAGAATTTATAGTCAGAGCTTTAACAATGGCATTGTCCCCCCATTTAACAGAGCTTGTGACACCTTATTAACCTTATTGGAGCTTCTGTTTAGCTATTAAATGTTACTGGTAACCTTGGACTGGGGAGGTGCCTTATGACACAGTTCTATTATGGAACCTTTTGGGACCCTTGTAATTTTGATACTCCTTGGCAAATACCATTTCTGGCTGAATTGATTTATGTATTTCCTTATGATATTCATATTATTTTGTGTCTTACTTTTTTGAAACATGCCTTGTTTTGTCAGCATAGAAATAAAGTATGACTTAACTGACTGATTTGGCCTATACTAATATTTTTATTTTTTTATTTTATTTTACATTTGTTGACCGGGATAGTCCGACTGGATGCATGTCCATTTTCAGTGGAGGCCCGGGGAGAAAAGCTCCAAGGGTAAGCAGATACAGCATTACATAATACCAGCATTACATATTACAAACACACTATTTACAGAGATTACATAAGTAAGCAAGTTAAACAAGTTCCACAGGTTACAGTTAATCCTGAGCACAAGTCAGGATTAAATTAAATTACACAGTAAACTGGTTAACAGATTTTTACACATTCTAGAGAGAGTTAGCCAGGCTTGATACACTGACATAGCCAGTTAAGTGACAAATGTTGTTTGAGTCTAGTTTTAAATTGACCTAAGGTGGAAAGTAAGGCAATATCAGCTGGAAGAGAGTTTCAGGATCTACTTACAGAGTTTGCAAAGAGAGAATCACCGGCTGTGTTATTAATTTTGCTAGTCTGAATTAGTAGTTAGTTAGAGGATCGAAGCGGTCTAGGATTGTTATAGGGGGTGAGAATATTTTTAAGTGCAGGAGTATTGTCCGGATTATAGAGGATTTTATAGGCCATAATCAGTTGGTTATACTGGATTAAGCTGAGTAGTTCAAGCCACCCAAGCTGATTTAGATTGATGCAATGATGTGTCCTAAAAGGCAGCCCAGTGGCAAACCTGGCAATGTGGTTGTAGCAAATTGAGTTTGTTAAGGACAGTCTTGTTCAAATTCGAGAGTAGAGGGGATGCATACAGAAGGGTTGAAAGAAGGTGAGAGTGAGCTATGGCAATTTTAGCTGGAGGGGTTAGGAAGGCTTTTATTCTGTAAAGTGACCCTAGTTTTTATTGATGGTTTTGATAGTTTGGTTAACATGCAGGTCAAATTTTAGATTATTGTCTATGATGACACCTAATAGTTTTGTAGATGGGTCAGGGGAGATTATTGTGCCATCATTTGATTTTATGGTAAAGGTGAAAGCGGTAGACCTACGTGTTGGTGAAAATAACAGCATTTTAGTTTTTTTGGGATTTAGGATCAGACGATGTTCAGAAAGCCAGTTTTCTATTGTATTAAAGGTGGTCTGGGTAGCTGACCTTAACTCTACTGGAGATGTGGCTGAGCAAATCAGAGTAGAGTCATCAGCATATTGGATACAGCTGACTTTTCGGATGACAGTATAAAGGTCGTTAATGAAGATGGAGAACAGCAAGGGTCCTAGTATAGAGCCTTGTGGTACTCCAAGGGTGTTAGGTAGAAGGTTAGAGAGTTTGTTCTGCCAGAGGACAGCCTGCTGTCGACCATTCAGGTAGGATTGAAACCATTGGAGGGCTCCAATATCTAGACAGAATGTTTGCAGTGTGTGGATTAATGGTTGGTGATCAACCATATCAAATGCCTTGGAAAGATCCAAAAAGAGGGCTGAGGATATATAATTATTGTTGCGATTATGGTTTATGGTGTTGGTAAAGGCTAGGAGGGCTGAAGTAGTGCTGTGATGAGGACGGAAGCCATGCTGAGTGTCTGCCATAAGGCAATTCTGGATTAGGTGGTGCATGAGTTGTCTATGAATACATTTTTCCATAATCTTTGCTAGTGGAGAGAGTATAGCTATTGGCCTATAATTGGAGAATTCAGTAGAGCTGCCTCCTTTGTGAAGTGGGATTACATAGGATATTTTCCAGATGGTGGGAATTTTAGCTTCTACTATGGTTCGATTGATTAGTATTGAGACGGGGTAAGCAATAGCATCAGTTGATTTTTGTAGGTACTCGGCAGGGAGTCGATCAGCAGAAAGTGTAGTGGGTTTTAATTTTTTGATCAAGGTATGGATAAGTGAAGTGGTGACTGGTTGGAAGCTGAATGCGAGTAGGTTTCTAGGGGTGCTACTTTCAGGACCAGGGCAGCTAGGAGGTAGTTGGCTAGCTAGGGCTTGAATTGTCTCAGTAAAGAATTGGTTAAAACTATCAGAAACATCTTCAGGGGTTTTATCAATAGTAGCAGCAGGGATTGGGGTTGAAGTTTGTCCAGGATGTAATAGATTATTTAAACCTGCCCAAAACTTCTGAGGGTTATTTTGATTTACTGTCTGTAAATTACAGTAGTATTATTTTTTGTCTTGTAAAACTGATTTTTTTGGTTTCATTCCTGGATTGCCTGTATTTAATGTGATCTTGAGGGTCTTTAGAAGAATGCCATAAAGCCCATGCTTTGTTTCTAAGGGTAATTTTGAGTTTAGACTCTATAGAAAGCCATGGCACAGTTTTTGCCTTGGTTCTCTTTGAACGAACAGGTGCATGCAAATTAAGTATCTCAAGGAATTTGTTGTTAAAGTATGCTACTGCTTCCTCTAAGGGGAGGTGTTTTAGAATAGACCAATTACATGAGTTTAGTTCTTGTTGGAATTTGGCAGGGTCAAAGTTTTTATTATTTCTAACCTTTTTGAGTAAGGGTTGCTGGGAATTAGTGGTTTTGAGCTTAATTACATATGTGAGAAGGTGATCGCTTAGGCCATTAAGGAGGGTACCAGAGGTGTACAGTTGGGGGTGACTATTTATGAGTACCCAGTCAAGTATACTTTCTTTTTGGTTGGGTTTACCTATCCTGGTAGGGGTGGATATGATTTGTGTAAATGCATGCAGGTTAATATGGGTGGTTGGGGATTCTGAGGAACAGGTGCCCCAGTCAATGTTAAAGTCTCCAAGTAGTAGGGTTTCTTGGGGGTAGTGACATGATAGCCAGTGCAGGATATCTTCAAATGTAGATATATTGTAACTTGGGGGAATGTACATACAGATGATATTAATGAATTTATTTTTATTAAGTTGCAATTTGGTGGCAAGAATCTCTGAGTTATTAATCTGAGGTGGTTGTATTACATCTATGGTGACATTCAACTCAGATTTATAGAGTACAGCTACCCCACCCCCCTTCCTCGAAGCACGACTCAGCCTGTGTATGTTGTACCCAGGTGGTAACACTTCATTGTCTTTAGTGTTAGGTTTTAACCAGGTTTCAGATAAACAGAGAATCTCAGGGGAGTGGACATCCAGAAGTGCATGCAATTCATGTACCTTGTTATTAATAGTTCTAATATTGAGATGACAGACTAGGAGAGAGTTAGTTGGCTTATTAATTGTAGGTTTGTAGCTTAGATTGCAAGTAAAGGGGGTATGTGTATCTGAAGTGAGTGGGCCAGGGTTGGGGTGAATATCACCACCAAGTATTAGGTTGAGTCTATACTTGGTGATGAACTTCAGGAATTTGTTTATTAGTTTGTGGTAGTGTTTGGATCTAGAGCTAATGTGCCTGGAGTTGAGATGTTGATAGACTGAACAAGATGTTGGACAGGATCTAGTGCTGTAAGTATGGTTGAAGGTGGAAGGATTTACAGCTGGGGTGATAGTATGGCCTTTTGGGACCTGAAATCCCGTGAGAAACTGGTTTTCATACAAGGTAAGGAGGTATGGTGTGAACAAGAGGGGTAGTAAAGAGGAGTATATCATTATCTGTGATTCAGCTAGTGAGTTAAGGAACTGTTTTACCTGGTGATGCAACACCAGAAGATAGAGTGGTGAGGTAAAGGTACTGGAAGGGGGATGGGGGAATACCAGATGAAAGCTAATAGGTGCTATTAAAATGTAGGTAGTAGAATGGGGGTGGGTGGAATTATCCCAGATGAAAGCAGATAGGATCTAGAAAGTGGGGAAGTGGCTATAGTACTACAAATTTAGAGGGAATTGGGGGCATGGAGGGGAGCGAAGAGAGCCCGAGCATAGCGAGGGCGAACGTAGCAGGGCTGTTGCAGTTTACAAGGTTTCCTAAGGTGTCCTAAAGCTATAAGGTAAGTATTACAGCTCTTAATGTAAGAATCAATTTACTTCAGTTACAGGGGAAGGAGGCAACCACTCAAGTAGAAACAAATAGCCCTATGGCTGACCAATATGGTGACCTGCTTAATTACAAAGCACTGTAAGTGAATGCTTAACAAATGCTTTTTGCGTGTGCAACCTACTCTGCTTAATATAAGGGCAGATGTCAGGCAGTGTCATAAACAAATGTTTATCATTTAATTGACAAAAGTAAATAATCTTCTGAATTAGGTATTTGTGTCAGCGAGCTAAGAAGTTGGTACAGAGGATTTTAGATTACTTTATATTTCAAACCAAAGTGTAGAGGAAACTTCAGTCTGAGGAAAATTTGTACACTATCTGCCAATAGTCTTGTATGAAATTGTAATTGCAGTTTAGTTGTTATTTTGATACCAACATTTTTTATAAAATATGTAAAAAAAAGGCATGCAAACTGTATTTTAAACAGGAAGGATCAGTTCTGAAAATCAGCTATATAAGTTATTCCAATCTGACATGATGGTATTATATCAACTGTCACCTTCCATTTTTACACAAGAATCAACAAATTGTAAATGCATAAATAAATAAATAAATACATTAGTGTCCTAAATAATGCACTGCTGAATCATAGTTTGGTTGCAGAAAGAAAAGAAAAGTACAGTTGTGTACCTACCATAAATGTAGATGTTCGAGTGTATTCACTGTTGCAGTCATTACTCTTGGGTTATCCTGCTGGCAGGCTACCCGCAGTCGGTCTGAATTTCAAAGTCTAGGTCCGGCGTCAGTTGCTGTTGCCTCCTCCCTGATGTCAGTGCACCAGGGGTATAAAAGATGCAGCCAACGCCATTTTCTTCAGTTTTTCTTGCCCCAGATGTCAGGTGCCCCCAAACAGGTAGGCTGAAAGGTATGCCAATAAAGCATGCATGCACAAAAATAAACATTTCCTTCATCTACAAGCAAATACACCACATAGGTTGTATAGGATAGAGAAGTACAGATAAGTCCCAGCAAAGGAAAGGGGGATGGTGGGTGGGTAACCTGGACTGCAACAGTGAATACACTCGAACATCTACATTTATGGTAGGTACACAACTGTACTATGTTCATCATGTTTCACTGTTGCAGTCATTACTCTTGGGTTGAATCCCAAAGCTGAGGATGGGTGGCTGGGCTAAATAGGATTAGGAGAGGCTATGAGGCCCTGCAGAACTGCAGTGGCGAAGCCTGCTCTAGATTTAGAGTAAAGAGGTAAGTGGTAGTGCTTTGTAAGTATGCACTGAACTCCAAGTTGCAGCCTCTAAGATGTCTTTGGTTGGTACTCCTCTGAGGAAGGCTGCTGAAGTGGTTGCTGCTCTGGTAGAATGACGCCTAATGTCCTTAGGCACTGATTTGCCATGCTGAGAATAGCAGAAATGGATGCAATGGCCTATCCATTTAGATATATTCTGTTTTTGAGATAGCCTTCCCTTGTGATCCTGAAGCATATGACACTAAAAGTTGCTCAGTCTTCCTGAAAGCTTTAGTTCTGTCCAAGTAGAAGCGTAGCTGTCTGTGTATGTCCAAAGAATGCAGAATTTTCTCACCCTTGTTCTGTGGGTTTGGATAAAAGGTAGGCAAGTGAATGGTTTGGTTGAGGGCCACACTGGACACCACCTTAGGCATAAATGATGGGTTTGTCCTCAGAGAAACCCTGTCTGGATGAAAAATGATAAAAGGTTCCACAGCCATAAGTGCTTGTAACTCTGAGACTCGCCTTGCAGAGGTTATTGCTAGGAGCAGAGCTGTTTTCCAGGATAAGAATTTTATATCCGCTGTTGAAGTTGGCTCAAAAGGAGGCAGAGTGAGTTTTTCCAAGACATAATTGAGGTCCCGTGCGGGAACTGGTGCCCTCCTTGGAGGCCTGATGTGTTTGGCCCCTCTGAGGTACTGCCTTATTAAAGGATGAGAAAAGATAGGTGGTTCCGTATTGTAATGGGCTGAAATGGCAGAGGCATGAATCTTAATTGATGAGAAAGAAAGGCCTTTGTCCAGCATCTCAGTTAGGTATTGTAAAATCTGAGGGATATTTGGTGCATACATGTCAATGCCTTGTTCCTGGTTCCAAGCACAGAATCTCTTTCATTTTTCTGCATAAGATTTTCTGGTACTGGGCCTCCTGGCCTCCAAGATAACATCCATAACAGCTTTAGAAAGATGATTGTTTTGAATGGCTACAGTATCCGCCATGCTGCCAGATTTAAGGTCCTGAGTTGGCTGTGCAGGATCTGATTGTTTTGTTGGGTCAGGAAGTGAGAAGTTTGAGGCAATATCCATGCTGGACCTTGAGACAAGTTCTTTAGGATTGGGTACCAATGCTGGCGTGGCCAGTCAGGTGCAATCAGTATCATTTTTGGCTTCTCCTGTCTGACCTTTAGGAGTACCCTGGGAAGGAGAGGCAGTGGAGGAAAGGCATATACTGTTTGATTTTTCCAGCTGAAGGATATGGCGTCTACACTCCATGCTTGCTTGTGATAAATCCTTGTACAAAATCTCTGTAATTGGCAATTGTGAGGGGAGGCAAATAGATCTATGTCTGGGCGTCCCCATTTCCTTGTTATCATGCTGAAGACTTGTGGATCCAGTTTCCACTCATGGGGATCCATGAGATTTCTGCTTAGTTTGTCTGCCAGAGTATTTGTTTTTCCTGACAGGAATTATGCTTGCAGGTGAACTTGATAAGTCAATGCTGCATCCCATAAGGTCATTGCTTGTCTGCAGAGGGGGTAGGAATGTGTACCTCCTTGCTTGTTTATGTACCACATGACCGGAGTATTGTCTGTCTTTATCAGTAGCTGTCCTGGATGAAGTAGATCCTTGAAAGCTGTCAGGGCATTCTGAACAGCTAGCATCTCTTTTTGATTGATGTGAAGATGCATCTGGCTTGCAGGCCATGTGCCCTGAATACATTTTCCTGCCATATGGGCCCCCCAGGCATAATCTGATGCATCCGTTGTCAGTGTCTGTCTGGCTGTGGGTAAAGTGAATGGCAGACCCTTGTTGTGGTGACAGGCCTCTGCCCACCATCGAAACTCCTGTTGCAGGCAGGGAATGAGGGTAATTACTGTCTCCAGGCTGTGGCAATGCTGAGTCCAAACACTTTTTAGATACCATTGTAGTTTCCTCATATGCAGTCTGGCATATGGAATTAGTAGAATGCAGGATGCCATGAAACTCAAGGCCTGCAGGATTTTCCTTGCAGATAACTGGGTCTTTGTTGTCAGTTTTTTGAAGTAATAAGTCAGTTGCTTTTGTTTGTCTGGCGTGAGATAAGCCATCTGGGCAGTTGTATTTAAGCCTGCACCAAGGAATATTATCTCTTGAGAGGGTACTTGTTTTGATTTATTTTTGTTTACTGTGTACCCTAGGCAAATTAGTAATCTTTTTACAAATGCCAGGTGCTTTAGAAGAATGTCTTTATTCTCTGCTTGAATAAGGCAGTCGTCCAAGTAGGGGTATATCTGAAGTCCTCTTTGTCTGCAGAATGCAATTACTGGTGCCAGGCATTTTGTGAAGACCCCGGGTGCAGTAGATAAGCCAAAGGGCAGTGCAGAGAATTGGTAGTGCATTCATCCAGCTATGAATCTGAGGTATCTTCTGCAAGATTGTCTGATTGGGACATGCAGGTATGCCTCTTTTAGGTCCAAAGTTAAGAGCCAAGCCTTCTTGCCCAGCATGGGTAGTAGCTGCTGTAGAGTCAACATCTTGAATTTTGGAACCTCCAGAAATGTGTTTAGTATAGACAGGTCCAGTATTGGTCGCCAGGTTTTGTCCTTTCTGGGTACTAAGAAAAATCTGGAGTAAAATCCTTGCCCCTGCTCTTGTAGTGGTACTTGTTGAATGGCTCTCATGTCCATGAGGGCTGAAATTTGCTTTTGTGCCTCTGCCCATTGATTGTGTGGCAGGTCTGGCATATCTTTTGCCCTTGGTAGGGTGTGAAAATGGAACCTGTAGCCTTGGGACACTATGTTCAAGACCCATTTGTCTTGGGTAACCTTTTGCCAATTTGATGAAAAAAGTGCTAGTTTTCCCCCTAAGGGGGCTGCCAAAAGGAAAGTGCTTGGATCTGGCAGAGGAAAGTCATTGTGACTGTTTCCTGTAAGGTTGTGATTTGTCTTCTCCGCTTTTGGAGGTTGGAGCACCCCATTGTTTAGGCCTTTATGAGCCTTGGGGCTGAAATCTGCCTCTGGGATGTCTGTATCTGCCTCTTTGTGGTTTGTCTGACACTGGAAATGACCAATTTTTAGAAGGCCAGTTCCTGCTAAACCTGGGTGGCTGTACCTGTAAGAAATCCTTAACTGTCTGCATGGATTTCGCTTTATCCTACATTTTCTTCAACACCTCTTCTGCTTTAGCACCAAACAAAGTATCATGATGTAATGGGGAATCTAATAATTTTGCTTTAACATGATCAGGCAGATTTTGTTCCTTTAACCAAGCATGCCTTCTAATAACAGAACCTGTAACAGCGGCCCTGCAAGAGGCCTCCAGTGAATCATAACCACATTGCAAAGTATGCTTTCCCACTTGTTCAGCTGCATGCAATAAATCCTGCAATTCCTTGTTCTCTGGACATTCAGTATTTGTCAACATTTTCTGTTTAAGCAGTGACATTAAGTATTGCTGATATTTAAGCATATGAAATTGACAATTCAAAGCCCTTACAGCCAAGGTAGCAGAAGTGTAAACTTTTTTCCCCCATCTGTCCAGTGCCCTAGAATCCCTATCAGAGGGGGCAGGGTTTTTTGCAAGTGGAAGCTTTGACCCCTTTGGGACCCTGAGATTTAGTTTCTGGGTCAGCAGCGGGGTTCTTATATAGAAATTTATGAGAATCCGGGACCCTGTAGTATCTGTCTGGTTTAGCAGGTGCAGGGGGTAAAGACTTAAGGGGACAGGCCGGACTCTGAAAATACATCATCTACAATGTCTAGAACAGGTGGAATAGCAAGGGGTCTGTGCTGTGAAAGTAAAAGAAAGTCTCTGAGCCTTTTCTTAGATTCAGAGTAATCCTGGCTCTCCCAGTGGAAATGCTCCCTCATTGTATGCAGGGTTTGCCCAAAAGAATAATCCTCTGGAGGAGAGGCTGAAGGAATGGATTCTTCAGCATCAGAGTCCTCATAGGGAGGCATAGAATAATCCTGTTCAGAAAAGGAATAAGAGGAAATAGAAACCTGATCAGAAGAATCATATTCTGTCTCTTGCCTAAGCCTCTTATCAGGAAGGGGATGGGAACCCCTGATCAAAGTAATTAGGTCTTCGGCCATTTTAAGCATCTGTTTTTTAGGCATGGAAGTCTGGGTAGGAGAATGCTGTACTTGTTTCTTTGTCTTTAGAGCTGCTTTAGTCTTTGTCTTTGAAGCTGAAAATGGTTTAACATGTAACTGTGTAGGTCTGAAAACACCCTGAGAAGCCAATGCCTGCTCAACGGCTCTGGACCCATCTGAGGGAATGATTTTCAAGTGTCCAATACCTTGAGTATCCAGAGGCCCAGTCGGCTCCACGTGGGAGTCGGATGTGGCCTGTGGCTCTGAGGTAGTGGGTGCCAGGGGCTGCGAAAGCACCTCACTGAGAACCGGCGAACTGGCGACTGGCCTAACGGAGGCCTCGTCGTCGGTTTTGGACCTCGGATGCCTATCTTTTTCCTTGTCCTTGCGTTTTTTGTAAACTCCGGTCGTTGGCTGTTCTGATGGCATTATATAATTAAACCTTCAGCCAAAGTAATGAAATACAAAATCGAACCGACACTTAATAGTGGGTTGGTTAAATCTAGCACAAAACCAACAACTAGCAACGTTGTGATCGGGGCCTAGGCAAGGAATACAGTAAGAGTGAAAATTCTTATGAGGTATTTGCTTCCCACAAGAAATACAATTGTTATCTTTTTCTGACATCGGTCTGGAGTAAGAAAAAAGTTTCCCCAATGGGGTACTTAGCTTTAATGAAGACTTCGATTCTGAAATTCATATTTGAAAATCTCAGGAGTCGGCCGACTGGCATTTGCGAACTGCTTTTACTTCGGGCACCGTGTGGCAAGAAAGACTGAAGAAAATGGTGTCGGCTGCATCTTTTATACCCCTGGTGCATTGACGTCAGGGAGGAGGCGACAGCAACCAATGCCGGACCTAGACTTTGGAATTCAGGCTGATTGCAGGTAGCCTGCCAGCAAGATAACCCAAGAGTAATGACTGCAACAGTGAAACACGATGAACATCAGAATGTACTCTAATTCTTATCTTAATATCACAGTTTAACAAAATACAATTAGCCATGAAAGTTGTAAGGAATTCTGTGATTTTTTCTTTCCTTTTTTCTACCAATAACCCAAGTTATATGTTTTATTTATTTAAAACATCATTTGAGCACATTAAAAGCATTGCCATCTTAATGTTTTGTGGGTGACTGCATAAACACACATTACTAATGTTTTACTTATTTAAAATATTACTTAACGACATAAGCAGCAATACACTTAATAAAATACAGTGGGGTCTGGGATGCAAAATGCATGGACAGGCTCATTGTAAACATACACCAGATGTAACAAGCCACCTGCTGATGTACTCTTAGCATTTATGATCTTATCTTCATTTAATGCTCATAGGTTCCATTGCAAATTACTTGCTGGCTGACAGCAGCCTTCCCTTTCTTGGAAATTATACTGTTGATGACTGTTCAACTCAGTGCACTACTAAACCTTGGTACGTTTGGTTCTCTACCAAACTGAGTCAGCATCAGGATAAAGTACAAAAAATAAATGCTATGGCTTGTTAGTGTCACTCAGAAGACTTGCATGTCCCTCTACATTTATTGCATGCAAGATCAATACTACAACAAGGCTTGTTGCTAACCATTTCCTGTATGCAAGTTGCATGATACCACTTCAAGGCTGAGATAATGAGGGAGAAGATGAGAGCTAACACCACATGCTATGGGCTACACTATGCACTAGGCTGCACACCACATGCTATGGGCTACACTATGCACTAGGCTGTACACCACATGCTATGGGCTACACTATGCACTAGGCTGCACACCACATGCTATGGGCTACACTATGCACTAGGCTGCACACCACATGCTATGGGCTGCACTATGCACTAGGCTGCACACCACATGCTATGGGCTACACTATGCACTAGGCTGCACACCACATGCTATGGGCTACACTATGCACTAGGCTGCACACCACATGCTATGGGCTACACTATGCACTAGGCTGCACACTACATGCTATGGGCTACACTATGCACTAGGCTACACACCACATGCTATGGGCTACACTATGCACTAGGCTGCTATTTGCCAGACTAAGGGCTATCACTAGAATTCTGTCTTTTATGGCAAGATATGTGGAGTAAAGAAGTTCATAGGTTTGTAAGTTCTTACTAAACATATGGCTAAGGGGACCATAGAGCTGCTCAACCACATCACCTGATACTGGTGGGAGACTAACAATTTCCCCCATTAAGCAAATTTTCTCCACATATCACTGGTGAAAAAATGTGATTACGTATCCAGTTATCAGGACTGGTTTTGAGGTTGTTACTTTTCAGTTCAGTTGCTTCCTACAGTAAATCAGCCAATCACAGCACACCAAATTCCTCCCTGATTACTGTAGAAAGCCAACCATGCAACACCAAACCCCTATGCAATTGGCTGTCTACAATACAACAGCTAATCCACAGCCAGCAGCTCTTCAAGTAAAGAGCAAAAAAAAAAAATGCTGAAATGAAGGGCTTCTTTGTACTGGCATTTTGATACAGAAATAAAGTTGGATTGTGGAGAGCTGAATCACGCTCCCTAACACTTTGCACCCAGGCCAATTACCCCCTTTGCCTCACCCTTGCTATGCTACTCATCATTCATAATACAGAACGCTGAGAAGGGATCACCCCTCAGGAGTTTGTATGCTGCTGAACAGAGGGACAGGGCTTTAGTCCATCAGAATAGTTAAGGGTACTGAGAAATGAGGTCTTTTTGGTGAGGAAATGCTGAGGTCTCTCAAGCTAGTTTAGATGCTTAGCAATGTGCATGCCAAAAGCTGCATTTCATTCAATGATGGTTATAATATGGCATGAATAAAGAGGGTTTATAACTTCTTTGGACCTTGAGGAGACACCAAGAAGGACAAGTTATAAAACTTAGAAAGATCATCTAACCACAAGAGAAACATGTTATAAGCATAAGTACCCATGTCCTTTTTGACTGTGTCAAACTTAAGTGGAATTTTATCTATATGGTAAACACTGAGAATGTTAAATTCACTAAAAGAAACTATGGTTTATATAAGTGAAAGACAATTGGATATTTCATTTACATAAGGTCCAAAAAGTTCACATGAAAACATTCCCTTCCTTTTTCCTTTGCACCTTGTTTGGCCCCAACCATCACTCTTGGATATTCACTGTAATTAAAATATTAAAAAAAACGAATCCCTCTTTAAAGTATGTTACCCACAACATGGAGATCTTGAAGAAGGGACTGAGACTACACAATCCCCATTTGTCAGCCATCAAAAATAAAAGAGTATCTTATCCCTTACTTTTCTGCATCTTCAGTGCTATCTTTTCCTTCAACTCTCTGTTTGGGGTTGTTTTCTTTTCCATCTGTTAGATGCCTGAATATTCCACCATATGTTCTTAAAATAAATAGCAAATGCATTTTTTTTTGCAGTTCATCCTTACTAACACACACACACACATGAATATATATATATATATATATATATATATATATATATATATATATATATATATACATATATAATTTTTTTTTTCATTGAAATACAGTTCATAGGTTCATAGGTGCTTTCTAGGCAAACAATCACAAGGGACACTTTAAGCCTATATATGCATCCCAAATCTCTGACAAGTTCTGATACCCTTGATAAGTGTAAACAGGGTCTTGGGAGATAATACATTTACAAGCTAGGACCGGGGAGATAAACCATTAGGAACTCTGCTTCACATAGATGGGGAGCCTGTTCCAGAGACAGGGCATTCTTTGAGATACATACTTGTCTCTCCAGCAGGTCCTATTTATATCACAGGCAAAGTTTAAGTCTTTAGAACACGTAATTATGGTGTTGTTTGTTTTGTGGATATGCAAGAGGTTCAACAGAGTGGTGTCTGGCAATGCACTGTATGCCAGGCATAGATCTCCTCTCATTGGCCTGTAGGAGACAGAATACAGGAATAGGGCCTTGAGGTGGTCTGCATAGGACATTTTATTTATGCCCTATATTCTTTTAGTGAGGAACCTCTGTGGACATTCCAATTGTTGGATATGTCTGGTTAGGTACACACCAAATGGGGCACTGTACTCAATGACAGGTCTGATAAATACAGTGGAACAATGACTTCCTTGGACTTATATGCCATACCTTTGTTTATAAGTTGTGCAACATAGAATGATTTCCTCACCACTGTAGACATGTGATGGTCAAAGGCTAGATTACTGTCTATGTGTATTTCCTATGTCCCTGACTACTGGATCAACTCTAAGGGGTGTGTTGTCAATATGATGGTTATCATGGTGGATGACTTTCTAAAGGATACTATTATGCATTTCTGGGCATTTAGTTTTAGTCCATGTCTCTGACAACAGCTGTTTTTCTGTGTAACCCCTTCCTGGAGAACATTTATGTCAATGTGGGATTCAATGACAGCTCCTAATTTGCAATCATCTGCAAATTTAGTCAGCTACAGACCACTGTCATTGGCCTTGACTTCAGAGAAGTAAATGGCAAAAAGGAGCAGTCCCAGGAAAGAACCCTGAGGGACTCCACTTGTGACTGGCCTCTTGAAGAGGTGGACTCTCCAGTTCTAACTTCCTGGGTCCTGTCTGTGAGTCAGTTTGCTATCCACTGGTGACATACAGGTTTGTACCTGACCTCCTAAGTTTGTCAACAATGCCCGAGGGGGTTATTGTGTCAAATGCCTTGGCCAGGTCAAGGTAGGCAATGTTAACCATTTTACCCTCATCTATTGCTTTGGCGACCTTCTCAAGGAAGTCCACCAGGTTGAATAGGCATGACCTGCCATTGATGAAACCAGACTGGGTTGGGTCCAGTGTCTGGAGGTTTACTATATTGTTATTGATCATTTCCATGATAATTCTTTCCATGGCTTTACATATAAGGCTAGTGAGACTTATGGGTCTGTAGCTTCCAGGGTCTGTAGATGGACCATCTTTGCTCAGAGGGATGTTGCTGTTTTCCATTTATGAGTCACACAGCCTGTTTGGAGGCTACAGTTAAATAGAAATTCTAGAGAGCCTGAGAGGTCATGTATCATGCTATATAGAAGGCATCCTGGGATATTGTTTGGGCCCATTGATGCAGTGTTCTTGGTCTTAGAGAGAACATTAATGATCTGTTCCCTAGTGATAGCAGGGGGAGTTATATTTTATGGTATTTTCTGAGGGAAGGCTGAGGGGGAAAGAGGGGGAAAGTTGGATCTGAATTTATGGGCTAGTAGGTTTGCTATATCTTCTGGCTCAGTATAGGTGGCTTGATTTACAATTAGCTGTGCACACAGTTGTGTACTGATTTTGAAGTTGTGGACATAGTTAAAGAATGCCTTGTGGTTGTCCTTGGACTGGGAGGCCAACTTTACCTCAAATTTGGCTTTGGCAGACTTTATTTGTCCTCTGAGTTGTTTGTTTAGTTCATTTAGAGTGTTTTTATTCTGCTGGGTGCTATACCTCTTAATTTTTGCCATGATTTTCTTCCTTCTGTTATACAACTTACTGATAATGTGATTCCACTAAGGTGGCTTGTTTTTGGAGTTAGTTCTGTACTTCTTCCTAGAGGGTACAGTTGGCTCTATGCAGCTATTAACAGGCTTGTACAGGGTTTCTGTAAACATTCTGCATAGGCAGCAGTGATCTCAGGGTTTATGAGGGCTTGACATTTTGCCAGGTTATCACTTAACAGAAGGAAGTTGGCCTTAGAGTAGCTCCTGAATATTGCAGGTTTAGCTGGGGGTCCAGGTTTTATTTTTACTTTAAAGGACACCATTTTTGGTCTAAACTTACCAGGGAAGAAATTACATTAGGGGATATGCAGCACTCTGTCATATTAGTGAGGACCAGACTCAATATTATTGCACCCCTGGTTGGTGTATTGACAATCTGGTCCAGGGAGTTTGTGTTTATAAAATACAGGAATCTCTATGACTGTATGTTTGGTGTCATATAGGATTTCCAGTTAACAGTGGGGTAATTAAAGTAGCCCATGAATATGGTATTGGGTTGGATGCTGAGTGTTTCTAATAAGTTTAAATACATGGTATGGGTTTTAGGTGTCATAGAGGGTGACCTTTAGCTTGCAGAGAAGTGGTATTGTATTTTGCTTATGGATATTTGAACATGGAGCAGCTCAATTGCATTGTCCTATTTGACCAGCCTTGAGGTATAATTATTTTTGATGTGAATCAAGACACCTCCACCTTTAGTCCTTGTCTGTGTAATAGCTTGTCTAAATGTGTGGAAGGTGTTATAACCTTATATTGTTAGTGTACTCCCCACGGCTTTAAACCATGTCTCAGCGACTGCACAGATGCCATCATTCTCCAAGATGAAGAGAGCTTCTAGGAGTGCAGTTTTTTTGTTTACACTCCTAGCATTTAGCAGTAATACCTTTAGATTTTCTTGGCTTTGATTTGCTATGTTGGAAGTACTTTCAGTATAGCATTGTCTAAAAAATGCACTATGGGGGAAAGCAATGATTTAGCTAATATTCAAAAGCCTAGAGGAGAGAGGTGTAGGCCATCCCTGGCAAAACAGCATGGTCTGTTGACCATCTCCTTCCATGCTGACAAATATTGCACTCCCTTAGAATGACACCAGAAACTAAGCCAATTATTAAAGATAGATATATTTTGTTCGTATTGTGTCTAGGGAGGTACTTCTCAGGTCATTTACACCCACATGGACTATGAATGAGTCATACTGATACTTGTGGTCCAGTGATAATTTTGTGCTTCCTCACAACAGCCAGTGAAAGGGCAGAAGGAAGGATATGTGTGGACAAATTAACATAAGGGGCAGACAACTAGAAAAACAGTTGTGTTTAAGAACACAACAGCACCAGGGTGAGAGGGTGGAGAAACTGTGTGTGACTCACAAGAGACACAGATGTGGTCTCTTTCCTAGTTTTAACATGCAATTACAAGCAGAATACAAGTAAAACACAGTGTAAAGAAAACATGTCAAAGTATACAAAATAGAAGAAGGCAAATAAAGTAATACAAAATACAAGAAATCAAAAGCAAACTAATCTTTCCTCACAGCAAGTTGTGGTAGAGTCTGGGTAAGCTTTTCCAGTAAAGCCAGCTGTGTATGTAAGCTTACCATTGCAGCAGATGTTCATATGATCATTGCAGCATTAGCCTTAGCCATGCAGGCTACATCCTGACAAGGATATAACAGACACACAGCCTATAAAGCTTAAGGGTATCTTCTACAAGCCCAGTTAACTAGCTTGACAAGTATCCAGTATGTTCTAGACCCAGAACTTTAGTACATATAGTAGCACCATCATTTTCATCTCCTCATTTGTAATTACATGTGCCAGAATTTCCATTTGTATAGTACAATGCAATGATTAGATAGAATGGGTTGCCTTAAATTAAAACATCTCAAAATGGAAGAAAACTGAAAATATATACTGTTTTAAATTGCTTAGCCTCATACATTCAAACAACTGAAATTGCTTAAATTAACAGAATAACATGTATTTTGAAAATAAACCAGTAATTTATACATATATCATTAACTAAATTCATGGGTCCCTTTATCATCTATTCTTTATTTGAGAGAGTGTTGTTTTAAAGTTAAGGGGCCAAGCCTCCCTACACCCCCAACATAGGGGCAAGCCCCCCACTCCTAATCTATATACATATACCAACTCTGAGAGTGCACAAGCTCAGAAAAGAGGAAAATTCAGCACTTACCTTCTTACTCTTCTCTGACTGCTACCTCCATCATAGGATCCTGACAATCTTTTTGACTTGTTATTCTCTCAGCAATAAACAAAAGGACTACCAACAACATTTCTTACTTTCCTAATGAATACATTTGAAAAGCCGTAGCTCCCAGAAGAGGCAAAAGTGCTTTGTAACGTTTCATTTCTACAATGAATTATAGAGCACTGAAACATTTATTCAGTACAGACGTCTGCACGTTTAGAGGCACTCTACTTATCACGGCCACATGATGACATGACCACTTCCACAGCCCACTGGCAGCCTCATCCCTCATACGTATTCACTCTCAGTAACCAAAGCTATGACCACTGTCTTGCATTATTTAAAATTAAATTGCAACAACCAATTTAAAAAACATTTTGCAGTGTATAAATTAAATTTAACAAAAATAACAATCCATATTGAATCACATAGTAATTATGAACAGTAAACTGAATGACCATTGTTTGCTTACTACATAGCAAAGAATATCAGTAATCAGTTTAAAAAATACATGCAGACTGAGTAAAGTAATATTTTTATTGGTTATGAATCTCACATAAATAAAAACAGCTTTACAACAGAATATATATATGTATATATATATATATATATATATATATATATATATATATATATATATATTTTTTTTTTTTTTTTTTTTGCAAGACGGCAAGCCCCCTACCCTTAGACTAAAATTTACTAACTCCATAGTTGGACTAACTTGATCAAGGAAGAAATATGACTAAAGATATAAATCTCATTGACAATCATACCAGCAATGACTCAGAATGCCACAAAAAAATAAACTACACATTAGTCTAGCTATCATGAATATCCCCTTATGCAAAACAATTCACATATCTGAAACCACATGCAAACTAATCCCCATCAAATTACCTGTCAGTTCCAAATACTAAAACTGTCATTATAGCTGGTTGCATATATAGGTTCATAGATTCATAGATAAGTACTAGACTATCTGTCCGAGGGCATCTATAAGCCTAGCCAGAATGTGTTGGCTTTTGCCACCCCCTTAGATTAGCTCCCTGTGCCTCGGTCCAGCAGAGCCATTAGTTCCCTGTGCCTCTGTCTAGCAGAGCCACTGCAGTGATCCCGGGGTAAATTTTCTGTTTCCTATCCACTCATCAAGGTTTCTCTTGAAGAGTATTAGTGAGGGGGTCTGCCTGATGTAGATTGGAATCTTGTTCCAAAGCATGGGGAATTTCTGGTACAGGAATCTATCCCTCCAGCACATCCTATTTATCGTTGTGGTGAGGTTTAGATCCCTAGAGCGTATGGCTCTTGGGGATTTGTTTTTTTTAGGTGGAGCATGTCCATCATTTCTGGGTTGGACATGACCTTATATGACAGGCAGAGATCACCTCTGAGTAAGCGGTATGCAACCGAGTACAGCTAGAGTTTCTTCAGTCGGGCTGCATTGGGCATATGTTTGAGGCCAGTAATCCTCTTGGTGAGGTACTTCTGTGGTCTTTCCAGCTGTTGCAGGTGTCCTTTAAGGTACATCCCAAATGGGGCGTTGTACTCTATGATGGGTCTGATGAGTGATGAGTAGAGGGGCACAATAACTTCTTTTGTTCTAGATGCAAACCCTTTTGTGATTAGGTGGGCCACATAGAAGGATTCTCTAACCACCTTGGCAATATGATTATCAAAGGAGAGATTACTGTCTACTTGGGTCCCGAGATCCCTTATTATATTTTCTGTATTTAGGGGACTACCACGTATGTGGTAGTTTGCGGGTACATTGTTTCTTCCAAAGGGGATGACTATGCACTTTTTGGCATTTAGCTTGAGGCCATGATTTCGACACCAGGTATCCGTCTCAGTGAGGCCCTTCTGGAGGATGTCTGTATCACCTGGAGAGTCAATTATGGCCCCCAGTTTGCAGTCGTCTGTGAACTTGGTCAGCCATAGTCCTCCTGTGCTTGCAAGTACCTCTGAGAAGTACATACCAAACAGGAGGGGTCCCAGGACTGAGCCCTGGGGGACGCCACTTGTAACCAATTTAGAGTCAGACCTAGAGCCTGCAACTCTCACCGTGTGGGTTCTATCCGTGAGCCAAATTGCAACCTATCTCGTGACATAGGGGTTTATGTTCAGGCTGGTGAGCTGGTCTATAATACCAGAATGGGCAATCACACTTCTGTTCAGTCACTCAAAACAGTGAGACAAAAACCTGATCAATCTTCTGGGCATTTGCTCACATGTGAAAAACTTGTATGTGCTTGTTAGTATTTGTGTGTGTGTGTGTGTGTGTGTGTGTGTGTGTGTGTGTGTGTGTGTGTGTGTGTGTGTATATATATATATATAATATATATATATATATATATATATATATATATATATATATATACACAAAGCTGGCCTTAGGCATGGGACAACTAGCCGGCTGCCTAGGGCACTGCTCTAGCAGATCACTTTTCCAGTATTTATTTGTGAGAAAAACTAAGAGCAAAGTAATCTGGATGGTATAGGTAGACCAGGTTGGGTTCACCGGGTGGGGTGGGTGCTGTGGAGGCCTTTTGCTTAGGACACCAGTTGACCAAAGGCTGGCCCTATGTGTATATAGCCAAACCACCACTTTATTGAAACAGAAATGATCGACTCCTTTTTCCTCGATTGCCATTTCATTATTAAGCTTGCAACACTTTTGTGTGAGAATGGCAGTGCAGGGTTAAGGAACTTTCTCCTTTTCCACACTGCTGTGGGATCTCAGACTTACTATTTTTAAGTAGCATAGAGCTTAGGAATGTTGGTCCTCATGTGGGGGGATGCTGGGAGTCTGGCCCCTTGCAAAAATGCTTACTTTGTGTTTTTTTTTTTCAACTAAATATTCTGTTGATGTTACCTGATTGACGGAATGCTAGTAGACATAAGGAATTTTATATTTTTTAATTATAAAATGATATAGTGTTGCTCTCTCTCTCTCTCTCTCTATATATATATATATATATATATATATATATAAATGTGTGTGTGTGTGTGTGTGTGTGTGTGTGTGTGTGTGTGTGTGCCTGCGTGTATGTGCAGTCCTTCCCAGGCTCAATTTTTTTAATTGTTTACTAGTTTAGAATTGCAAAATATATATCAGATATTCACTTAGTCTGCCCTTTTTTTCCAAACCATAATGTACTCTAAGAATGACTTAATAATGGTGTGCCATAACACACAGTGCAAGTGTTGTAAACCACTGTACTACACATCTTCCATTTTCAGTACACCATCTGCTTAACTTTCAAATGTAAGGTGTTTAAAATAGTTCTCACAGCCTAACGATGGTTCTGGAGCTCGGCTTAATAATTTTGTTAGAATTTGCTCAATATCGGATCTTTTACTGATTTTTTTTTTCTACAGAACATCTGACCCTCTTTGTTATACCATCTACAAATAAGCAAAAAGTATAATGCAATCTTTGATCATGGAAATTAAATCTGCCCCATCTTCTGCACATCTCAGACAATAGCGAAGCAGATTCTTCGAATAGCATGCATGTTCCTTTGTTGTTTAATAGCTTTGTAATAAGATACTGTGTTTGCCTTTGGTTTATTTAATGTGAAAGATAACATCACACATTTGTTGCCAGTTTTCTTAAATTTTAATGTGAGCCTCTTAGGTTCCCTACAGAGACTTATGATAAGAACACAGATTACCCTGTGTGTTAGTCAAAAGGCAGCACAACAAAGAGATTAGTGCTTATCCAAACTTTTTCAAAGCTGAAGACAATGAGTGCCTGAAGGGTCTATTAAACGAAAATTATCAGATAGCAAGAACACAAGTGATACAGCAGATAACATTGTCAAATTAACTTTTAAATTATTTAAAAAAAGTATTCCCAACTTAATCTTGCTAACTTGTCCTCTTTCTTTTGAGGGGGTATTCAGGGCCCCTTAGTGATATAAGAAAAGCATAAACTTCATGAATACTTTCTATATTCATGAAATTCTTGTTAGATGGCAGAAACCTGTGCAAGAAACGAATGCTAGCAAAAGCAAAATCTTTTTTAATATCTGAAAATATTCTATTACCAGATAAAAAATCTCATGAACCATAAAGAAGAAGCACCCATTTGGTTTAGGTAAGTCTTTTCACACAGACATAAAGAAAAAAACATTCGAAACAGGATCGCTTCCCACAAAATCAAAGCTATCGTCCATATATGACATGATGAGTAGTTTGTACCCAAATGTAAATAACACAGGTCTTTATTCACAAGTAAAGCCCAGAAGTGTACTGCATACAAACACACTAACACAGACCTATGAATTCACAGACACACCCATACTCATTCATTTCTGAGTCACTACACTTACATACTCATTCACTTCTGAGTCACTACACTTACATACTCATTCATTTCTGAGTCACTACACTTACATACTCATTCATTTCTGAGTCACTACACTTACATACTCATTCATTTCTGAGTCACTATCTTACATACTCATTCATTTCTGAGTCACTACAGTTACATACGCATTCATTTCTGAGTCACTAGACTTACATACTCATTCATTTCTGAGTCACTACGCTTACATATTCATTAATTTCTGAGTCACTACATTTACATACTCATTAATTTCTGAGTCACTACGCTTACATACTCATTCATTTCTGAGTCACTACACTTACATATTAATTTCTGAGTCACTACACTTACATACTCATTAATTTCTGAGTCACTACGCTTACATACTCATTAATTTCTGAGTCACTACACTTACATACTCATTCATTTCTGAGTCACTACACTTACATACTCATTCATTTCTGAGTCACTACACTTACATATTCATTCATTTCTGAGTCACTACACTTACATACTCATTCATTTCTGAGTCACTACACTTTCATACTCATTCATTTCTGAGTCACTACACTTACATATTCATTTCTGAGTCACTACGCTTACATATTCATTAATTTCTGAGTCACTACACTTACATACTCATTCATTTCTGAGTCACTACACTTACATACTCATTCATTTCTGAGTCACTACAGTTACATATGCATTAATTTCTGAGTCACTACAGTTATATACGCATTCATTTCTGAGTCACTGCACTTACATACTCATTGATTTCTGAGTCACTACATTTACATTCATTTCTGAGTCACTACGCTTACATACTCATTCATTTCTGAGTCACTACGCTTACATACTCATTCATTTCTGAGTCACTACGCTTACATATTCATTTCTGAGTCACTACACTTATTCCTTTTTAATACATGTAGTTATAGTGCATTTGGTTAAACATTTGATAAACTGAAAGTTGCTTTTGTAGCTTAACAGACTGAATTATCTTATTTTTGATAAACGTTTTATCTTATTTTGTGTGAGATTACACTACAATGGGGAATGGGAACTATATATACATATATATATATATATATATATATATATATATATATATATATATATATATATATATATATATATATATATATATATATATATATATATATATATATATATATATATATATATATATATATATATATATATATATATATATATATATATGCACATACACACACACACACACACACACACACACACACACACACACACACACACACACACACACACACATATATAGCCCGAACAATGACAAGCCATCAAAGGGAGTGTCAATAAAGGAAGAACAAGGGTTCTGCAAACTCTCAAAGATGGATCCAGGAATGTCTGTGAAGAGCTATTCCTGTGCCTGCTGCCCTGCTCGCTCCATCGGCTGCATAAGCTATGAGCCGCATGGAGGAGTTAGATATGGAGGTTAAGGTTGCAAGCTGGGAGTTAACCTTATCAGATAAGTCCTGGGTTGTAGCACCTTGCAGGGTATCTCCTAGCTCTTTTAGGAGATCCCTCTGAAGTCGCATGAAATGCGACAAATAATTCAGCAACCGTAAAGTAAAGGCCGCTGAAGAGAACATACTCTTCCTGTATCTCTCCATTGTATGAGAATCCTTGTTCAGTGGATGAACAGATACAGAAGTTTCAGCTAACTCCTTTTTTGTGGCTGGTGCCACCACCATTGTATCTGCAGGAATCCCTTTAGTTAAGTACTGCCTATCTTCTGGAGCAGTAATGAACTTATTAGGCCTCCACGGAATGGGGTCCATTGAGTCTGGAGAGTCCCACATCTTCCTGCTCACAAAACCCAGGAGAGGGTAGAAAGGTGGAGACACCCAAGAGATGGAGGGGCAGAAGCCAAATGCCTCCAGGTATACCGAGTCATCTTCAGAAGGGGAAAGGTACTTCCAGCCCCCTCCTCTGTTTAAGGATCTCCAGGATGTCTGAAAAGGAAACATCCTCAGAGGGGGACCTTGGGGACCCTTCTGAATCCTCTAAGTGGGTATCAGAAGTGATAGACTAAGGGGAGTTTATGTGTTTCCTTTTACACTGTCTCTTCCGAAGGACCTCCTCGGGGGGATGTTCTGGAGAGGTATCAGAAGAGCAGGATCCATCCATTATGGCTTCCTGGGGCACTAACTCTCTACTCTGTGGTTGATGGAGAGGTAATGAAGAGGTGAACACTGGTCCCTTAGGGGGAAGAGAGGCAGAAGCTGAAGGTGGAGTAGACAGTGGAGAGCACATTCCACATCACCTCGAAGGCACCATGGTCCTGGGCTGAGAGAGACTCCGGCCCTGAGAGATTGGGAGATCTCCTCGGCACCAAGGAGTGTGGCTGTGAGGCAGATGTGGGAGCCAAACTCACCTGAGCCAAGGCACCGAGTGGGATAGCCAACTCCAAGGGTCCGACCTAACTCCCCCTGGAGCTGACCAGGTCCCTCGATGAACGAAAGCATCGAAGAAACTGCATCAGATGTCAGATCCAAGATATCAGTAGTGATTACTGGCTCTGGTGGATCCAGCACAACGACTTCCATACTCTCTGAATCCAAACTCGTCCAAGATGGAGGAGGAATAGGCATAGTAGAAGGTACCATTGTCAGGTCCAATGGGCTGGGCTCGAAAGAATTTCAGCTAGGGCCCAAGTCCGAAGCAACCTCTTCACTACCTGCTCAACGTTCTCATCCGATAACCTGGAGGATCTAGAGGAATGACTGGAAGACTTGTGGCTACCTGCCACCGACTGTAATAAAGAAGAGACCGGCACTGAGCGAACAGGCTCCAAGGATGGCGAACGGTTCCTCTTTCGGCTCTGCAACAGCTCTGATGAGACAGATGGAGCTGAGGGATAACCATGTTTTTTAGCTCCAATAACTCTCGGAGCTGAGAAGGCATCATGCCTGGAGCTGCTTGTCAGCTCAGACACTGGAGCTGATGAAGCAGACTTTGGAGTCTTGTCTGATTTTTTAATCTGATTTCCTTCGTCCACTTTTAATAAGCCTCAATATAAGCTTATTTGCCCTCTCCTGCAAGACCCTGGCACTAAAACTATAACAAATAGAACAGGAGTCTTGAAGATGGGGTGGACCCAGACAGTACACACAACGAGTGTGTCCGTCAGTAATGGGCATCTTCTGAGTGCAGGAATCACACTTTTTGAATCCTGACTTATGTACCTTAGCTGGTTCCTTAGACATACTAGCTATAAGGAAAAAAAATTCTCAATAAAAGTTAAAACAACAACTATAACTGTTATAAAGAGAAAGCAGCAAAGAAACAAGTATCTAAAATAAAGTACTATATATTTTTTTTAAAGAGAAGAAAAAAGAGGGGAGAAGAAGTCTCTAAGTTAAACAACTATCTCCTCCTAAACAGAGTACTCCTAAAAGGCTTATAAAGAAGAAAAAAGGGCAAGAATCCTCTAATTTAAAAAGGGATTATTGTGGAGAAAACAAGGCCCAAAGAAAAGATAGCCAGAAAATAAACTACAAGGTTTGAAAAGGGCTAAAATAGCACAAGACTGTTACTATAGCACTAATACATAAAAATAATAAATTTGACAGAAAAGTTATAAAATATATAAAATATTAAATTTTCCATGCCTGAGCCAGTGAAGACAATCCCGAAGCTTCATACGGCAAATGAGATCTGGGGAATAGCTGCTAAGCACTATGGGATAGGTATTCAGCCTCGAGCCAGTAGAAGCTCTCGAGCTTTAGTATAGGTCAAGTCAGAGCCGAGGTATTGGCTCTGAACCCAAAGTAGCAAGACTGAAGGTGAGCTGGGACAACATAACATTAAGTGTTCCAGTTCCGAAGTACTGAGGATGAGGACAAGGACAATGTTTAGTTTGAATGTATACTTCTAGTTCATTGGTTAATGCATATAAGCATTAATAAGATTCTAATGTTCTCTCACATGGTATATATCTTAGTTTTTATCATACTGTCATTCAAATGTATTGCATTCTGAAGAAGTTCTACCACCTACAAAGAATGAAAGCTTAATTATCTGTTCTTAGTCTGCGTATTTTTATTTATTTAAATATTTAAAAGTTTATCTGTTGTTACAGCCGCTTTTCATTTTATTTATTTTTTATATTTAGGTATTATCATATATATCTATATCTATATCTATATATATATATATATATATATGTGTGTGTGTGTGTGTGTGTGTGTGTGTGTGTGTGTGTGTGTGTGTGTATGTGTGTGTGTGTACATGCATATCTATACTAACAAGTGGTGTGGGGCCGTGCAGGGGAAGCTATACCCCCTCCTGAATTTTTCTTTAGTTATTTTATGCTTTGATCTTTTTGGATTGATTTTCTTATTCAGACATTTATTTGACTGTTTTATACACACACACACACACACACACACACACACACACACACACACACATATATATATATATATATATATATATATATATATATATATATATATATATACGCATCAATGTATTTAAATAGGAATGAGAAAGGTTTGTTTAGTGATGTTCTTAGTAATGTTTAACAGACAATCCAAAAGGGGGAATAGTACATTGTAGAAGGAAATGTAATGCGGCATATCAGCTCCCTTCACATTTATCTTGTCTTTAGGTGCACATCTAACAGTGATTCTCCTGCCTTCTCTGTCCAACAGGCCTGAAGATTTATGTCCATCACCATGTTCTCTGGACATATGCCATCTTTAATTTACTGGCTGACCTGGACTCTTGACACTTGACAAAGCCGATCAGCACTGGCTATTCCACTCAGAGCAAGCTAGAGTGGTTTACAGCTTGCCAGAGTGTGTATTTACTGCGTTTTAACACACAGACACACTGATGTGAGTTTGATTTAGGTAACTGTGTCACAAAAATTGGAGACATCCTGACTGAGTTAAATCAGCAGTAGTTAACACTGCCCATCGCAGTAGAAAAGAACATAAATTAGGACCCTAATTTAGTACATGAGTGTAGCCAGTAATGTCTGCTTTGAATTTAGTCACACAAGGAAGGCTTGCATGTAAAAATCTATAGAGCTGGTCAAATACTTCATGAACAGACAATATGCATAGTAATCATATTATATTGGTCCTGTTACAAAAAATATTTTAAGATGAATAATATTATCTCTAATTTGGCTGAATGCAGATTTTATTAAAATCAGATGTTAAATCACTTCCTCTTTTTAAGTCTATAAATAATTAAATAATATGTTACAAGCACTTCTTAAAATATAGCACTCATATAAGTAGAGACAGTACAACAAGCTATACCACCTATCAGCACTGTGCACAGTATAATTACATCTAGCTACAGCATGCTATCATGCAAAGGGGCACAGTCGGCTAACCACATTAGCACATTTGCTGTATTTTTGTGTGGAGCATATGTGTGGGGTGTCCTTTCAGAATGCATTTCAAGGTTTTACAAGACACAGAGTTATGAAGGGCTTTTCCCTGCACACTAAGGTCAGGTTTCTGTGCTCTCCTGATCCCACGTATCAGCCCTAGATTATATGTCGCTTATAGACTGCATTCCTACAGCGTCACAAGATGACAACTGAAGTACATCATCTAAATGAATGTGGGCACTCAAAACATCCTGACAATTAGTCATAAATTTAAATGACATACTTTTGAAAACTGTCTGACAGGGTCAAAAATATTAAGAAGCCCTCAATAAACTCTGGTAAATGCTATTTTTCTAATTATATATGCTAAGTCTTTTTCTAAGGAATGCCTAAAATTAAAAAAATAGTGTACTACTACTACCTTAATAATAAAGAAAAAGGAATGAGAATTATCAAAAGCAAATATAATGATGACAATAAAAGAAACTCAAAATTAAAATAATCACAAATTACTTGCACTCAGAGCCATAAAGAGCAGACCACTAGGCATTTGCAGTCTTACCCAGAGAAAATGTAACAGTCTCTCCCTGTTGCAGTACAGGGAAGTGAAATAGTACATGAAATCAGATCTTTTAACTACAGTGAGTTCAGATGCTGCAGCAGTTCACCAGTTAGAATTCTAGATGTGTAACTGGTCTTCTAGAATAAATGCATCTTATGCAGCATAATCTCTAAAGGTGCACTAAAACAGGACTGCAGTTCACTAGTTAGAACTCTAGATGTGTAACTAATCTTCTAGAATAAAGGCATCCTGTGCAGCATGCTCACTAAAGGTGCACAAGAACAGGACTACAGTTCACTAGTTAGAACTCTAGATGTGTAACTAATCTTCTAGAATAAAGGCATCCTGTGCAGCATGCTCACTAAAGGTGCACAAGAACAGGACTACAGTTCACTAGTTAGAACTCTAGATGTGTAACTGGTCTTCTAGAATAAATGCATCTTATGCAGCATAATCTCTAAAGGTGCACTAAAACAGGACTACAGTTCACTAGTTAGAACTCTAGATGTGTAACTAATCTTCTAGAATAAAGGCATCCTGTGCAGCATGCTCACTAAAGGTGCACAAGAACAGGACTACAGTTCACTAGTTAGAACTCTAGATGTGTAACTAATCTTCTAGAATAAAGGCATCCTGTGCAGCATGCTCACTAAAGGTGCACAAGAACAGGACTACAGTTCACTAGTTAGAACTCTAGATGTGTAACTAATCCTCTAGAATAAAGGTATCCTCTGCAGCATGCTCACTAAAGGTGCACAAGAACAGGACTACAGTTCACTAGTTAGAACTCTAGATGTGTAACTGGTCTTGTAGAATAAAGGCATCCTGTGCAGCATCCTTTCTAAAGGTGCACAAACACAGGACTACAGTTCACTAGTTAGAACTCTAGATGTGTAACTAATCCTCTAGAATAAAGGTATCCTCTGCAGCATGTTCACTAAAGGTGCACAAGAACAGGACTACAGTTCACTAGTTAGAACTCTAGATGTGTAACTGGTCTTGTAGAATAAAGGCATCCTGTGCAGCATGTTTTCTAAAGGTGCACTAAAACAGGACTGCAATTCACTAGTTAGAACTCTAGATGTGTAACTGATCTTTTAGAAAACCACTGTGAAAAGCTTTTCAAAAGCAAACTTCACGTTACTTAAGACCGAGGTGGAAAGTTTCAAAGCCCCCATGATAAAGGATAACGCTGTCCAAGCTGCAAAATCCTTTACTAATGCATTCTATGGGCACTATGCTCAGATCTGCTCAGAGTTAGCACAGAATGGCACAAAATACATTGAACTGACCGATATCGCCAACATCCTGGCAGACAAGTTCAGTGCAAACTTCACCCCCCTCTCACCCCCAAAAGGGCCCATAACCATACCAGAAGAATGTAGAGTCCCTGAAATCACAGACACTCAGGTTAAAACAGCCCTCTCCAAAGCCAAAAACACAGCATGAATGGGACCAGACGGTGTCCCAGGCTGCGTCCTACATGAACTCAAAGACGAACTAACCCCTCACCTAAACACATTGTTCAAACTCACAGGCTACATACCCATAGAGTGGCGCACAGCAACAGTTATTCCGCTCCACAAAGGTGGAGCCACAACAGACCCGGGAACTATCGCCCTATAAGCCTGACTAGCTTGGTCTTCAAGGCTATAGACTGCATCAAGAAATAGCCAGGGAATTATTATGGCTAGGCTTGTATAGGCCCTAGGGCCGATAGCCTAGTACCAACCTATGAACCTATGAATCATCATGGAATTCATTCACAGAGACATTGGGAACCACCTACCCAGTTCGGCTTTGTTAAGGGCAGATCATGACTTCTAAACCTGGTGGACTTCTTTGAGACAGTTACCAAGGCTATAGACGAGGGAAAGGTGGTACACACAGCCTACCTAGACCTTGCAAAGGCCTTTGACACCATCCCCTGTTCTGGTATTATAGACAAGCTCACCAGTCTGAACATAAACCCCTATGTCACAAGATGGGTTGCCAACTGGCTCACGGACAGAACCCACTTGGTGAGAGTTGCGGGAGCTACACTAAACCAGTTACAAGTGGCATTTCTCAGGGCTCAGTCCTAGGACCCCTCCTGTTTGACATATACTTCTCAGAGGTACAGGCAAGCACAGGAGGACTATGACTGACCAAGTTGGCAGACAAGTGCAAACTAGGGGCTATAATTGACTCTCCAGCTGACACAGACATCCTCCAAAAGGGGTTCACTGAGACGGATACCTGGTGTCAAAATCATGGCTTCAAGCTAAATGCCAAAAGGTGCACAGTCATCCCCTTTGGAAAAAAACAAAGTACCCACAAACTACCACATATGTGGTAGTCCCCTAAATACAGAAGATGTCATAAGGGATCTGGGGACCCAAGTAGATAATAATTTCTCCTTTGATAATCACATTGCCAAAGTGGTTAGAAAATCCTTCTATGTGGCCCACCTAATCACAAAAGGGTTTGCATCCAGATCAAAAGAGGTCATTGTGCCCCTTTACTCATCACTCATCAGACCCATCATAGAGTACAACGCCCCATTTTGGATGTACCTTACAAGACACCTGCAACAGCTGGAAAGACTACAGAAGTAGCTCACCAAGAGGATCACTGGCCTCAAACAGAGGCCCTATGCAGCTTGACTGAAGAAACTCCAGCTGTACTCGGTTACATACCGCCTACTCAGAGGTGATCTCTGCCTGACATACAAGGCCCTGTCCAACCCAGAATATAAGGACATGCTCCACCTAAAGAAAACCATATCCCCTTGAGCCACAAGCTCTAGGGATCTAAACCTCACCACAACAATAAATAGGACATGCTGGAGGGATAGATTCCTGTCCTAGAGACTTCCCATGCTTTGGAACAAGATTCCAATCTACATTAGGCAGAGCTCCTCACTAACACTCTTCAAGAGAAACCTTGACAAGTGGATGGGAAACAGAAAGTTTACCCTGGGGATCACATCAGTGGCTATGCTGGTCAGAGGCACAGGGAACTAATCTAAGGGGGCGACGAAAGCCAACACATTCTGGCTAGGCTTATAAATGCCTTTAGCCTAGTACCTACCTATGAACCTATAATGCATCCTGTGCAGCTCGCTCTCTAAAGGTGCACTAGAACAGGATGCACACAGTCATATGAGAAGAGATGGGTGCAGGTTCTCTGCACTGCCTCACAGCTTTGCCTCTCTCATCCAGGCAGTGCTATGCAGAGGATAACATACTCTAAGTATAGGTGATCTCTAGGTTTGCAATATGGCACAGGAGCACTTACCATTCCAGGCATGCTTGGTGTTCATTGCTAAGTGCCTTGTTATAACAATAATCACCTATTCAGTCAGTCAGCAGCAGCTTTTCAACTTAATAAAATAATTCAATCCATACAATATTAGGATACGGCTTCTAAGGTTTGGACTTTCATCATTTGTTTTGTCACCTCCCATTCAGCAGTGTTTGCTCATTGCTTGCAAAATGGGAAACCTAAAACTATGACCTGTTACGTCACTCACCTTTAATGAGAAACAAAAAAGAAAGGAAGAATAAATGATAGCCTGGACCTTTCCCTGCAACTTCATTCCAGTTACTTTCTAAATTTTGGTCTGTGCTTATATCTGACAACCTCTTAGTACAAAAACCACGGACAATTTAAAAAAATAGTGCAGGGACAAATTTTAACTATTGCTCTTATAAATTTAGAAAGTGCTAGAAATAAAGGTCTTGTGTTACCATGCATTTTCTGAAGGAAATGAAGTGTAAAACTCAAATGCCTGCCATTATATAGTGAATTCAATCCTCACTGATTTGCCACAAAAATCCAGAAAAATCACAAATTTTATGAGTAACAGGTCAAAAATATGAGGCACAAATATGGACATTTTGTGGAAATCTGGACAGTTGAAAGGTATGTCTGTGTTGTCACTTGTCTTTAGATCTAGTTTAAGTCAAACACTTAGAAAGTAACCACTCTTCTCCATAATTCTGAGGCTCCTCTTGCACTGCCCTCCCCATTTGTATTGTTCTTTAGACCGAAGGCTTGCCAGTGGCAAGAAGATGTATCTTTACCAGATATGCAATAGAAGTGGACTGCAGCCACAGCTACGCACAATGATGCAGTTCTACCTACCAAACCATCTAACAGGTATAAATAAGTGAAGTCATTATTTTGTTAAACTACTTATGACACCAAATGGTGATGCTTAGTTTCTTGGTATAGGGGCTTTCCTTTTCCATATGTATCCAGAAGTAGTGTAAAAGTTAAAATTTTGTTTCACATAAGCTCATGGTGTTAATGGCTAGCTATGTTTAGCAATGATAACTTCCCAGCTCTTTTATAAGCCATTATATAGATCATAATTCAGCTAATATCTGTATCTCTCAACACAGCATTAAAGTACCACTGTATCAGAGGTCCATTATCCATTCTCAGATAGTAGTCCTACACCAGCCCTCAGAGGCTCTTTGAGGAAAAACAGGAAGGTAGATGGATAATCAAGTTACAAGTGGACAAGGGTCATGGCCTGAATGACAGGGTTTCATTAAAAACATTTTTAGCAGATCGCCCCTTGTCTCATTACTACAATGTTGAATTAAGTAATATGTGGTTTGTGTTAGGGTTCAGATTATTAGATACTATTTCTAACATATATTTTTTAACAAAACTATTTAAAAAAAAAAAAAATTAATAAATTTATGTTTTATGATAAAGCCCCTGATGATGAAATATTGAAGTGGAGTTATATATGTTGTTTATATGAAACGTCTATAAGGGTTCTTGATTATAACTTAATATTTGTGTTTTTTTATATATTATATATGTATTTTTGTATGTATCTTTAAATATTTAAATATTAATGAGCTAATTGTTTTTATGTGTAATTTCATTGGCTCAATAGTTTTTGAATTACTGTTTAAGAAGTTTGTAAGATTGTGTTGTTGAAAGTCTGATGAAGCGTCCTTGGTGACGTGAAAGTGCTTACTTGTGGAATAAAGGGTCAGCTTTGATAGTCGTGTGCCTCTTTTTTTTCTTTTACCTACTTATCTGAATTTAAAAAATTGGGCTAAGTAAACTGTTAGACTCCATAGTCACATTATATGGTTTTTACATTGAGACTGATTGTTTTGAATTGCAAAAATACCTATGATCTGAACCTTTAACCTCCTTAAACACACGTACACCCAGTTTATACACTGTTTTGGTTGCTGTGATGTATGCAGTAAGCAATGGTATATGCTCTGCTCGCTTATCAATAATTGGTGTGTCTCTTGTCTAAAACTCAATCCAGTGAAAAACATTTGTTAGAGGTAGAAATTGTGAAACTTATCCTAGTCTAGTAGAAATTGATAGCAATTAATTTATAAAGCTTATCTAACTCTGACTAGAACAATCATATTATTTGTTAATATTGCTGATTCTGTATTTAACCCTGACTTTATCTCAGATCATAGCTGAAAAGGGTCAGATCATTTATCCAGTTAAACAAACAAACAAATAAAATAGTAATTAATTTCATGTTTTACTTCTAGAAAGGTAAGTAAAATAATCCAGTGCAGACCTTTTTCAGCAAAGACCCAGGCCACAAGATTAAATGCAATACATACGGAGAGGTTTAGCATAACCAATCAACCAGCATGCACTGGAGAAGTTAGAAAAACAGGAGAACCAGAAAAAAAGCCACACTGACCTGCGTGGAATATGTAGACTGCAGACATACTGGAAATGGAGACCAGAGCTAGATCCTGGAGCAGAGATGCAGAAACTGAAACTGTCAAGTGGCCATGGTGCTTTGTTAGAAAGATAAATCATTCTATGCTCAAAAACTGGGGTATGGTACATGATTTCAAACAGCCAGGACAAGCTATGATAATGTTCCATGAAAAGGTATGTTCCGCATAACAGTGGTGGGGTATCCATATGTTGTTGTCTCACATTTCTGACCTAAAACACACACACACACACACACACACACACACACACACACACACACACACACACACACACACAAATACACGCACACACATATGCGCGCACACACATGCACACACACAAACACAGTAACATTTAATTATTCCATTAACTTAATTTTAAGTAGCACATCAGAATTACAGGACACAAATAAAAAAAAAACAAACTAATGAATCAAACAGAGTGAACACTTAAAATACCGTATGAGAATCTACTCAAATGAAAGGCGGAAGCTGAAAAAGCATTATAGTCTTGAGGAGATATTTCATGACAGGTAAGGAATCTGGAGGATTCCCCTATGTTGCATGCAGTTTAAAATGAGATTTATAATAGATGTTTAATACCCACAATTAATGTAGCTGTTAGAAGTCTAGGGAGAAAAAAGACTGAAGATGAGATATCTGCTGAATATTTTGACAAATATTTATTACATATGGCAATGCAATTTCTTTAAAATGTTAACAAAAATCTGAGGATACTCTACAATTCCATTATGTATGACTCAATAGAATAATATTCAGATCTAAAAAGATATATTGATTATTACGGCCTATCTGCAATACTAAAAGTTGTAAAGCAACTATCATTTAACAAAGCCAGAACCAAAAAATCTGCAAAGAATATTAGCTATAATCAAGTGCAGACTAAATGATAACATTACCAAAAATATGTACCATTCTGTGCTTTTCAGCTGAACATTTTTAACAGAAGTACCGTGGTGGTGGTGCTGCGGTAGCATTGTCGCCTCACAGTAAGACGCTGTCCAGTTTGATTCACAGCTAGAGCGTCTTCTGCGTGGGGACATGCTTGAATGGGCGTACCTTCGTTGAAGGTTGTGCGTCAGGGCTGGTAACTCGGCATGTAAAAATCAACTACCAATCATTAGTGGACTGGAGTTCCGCTGTGGCGACCCCTAACCGGGAAAAGCCGAAAGACACAAACAAACAAACCACAATTGTAACACTGACCTTACTTGAGTGAAATGAGCATAAGCTCTGTGGTGTTTGCAGATACTGTATGACATTGCCCAAGAAAGGTGCATTAAAACAGTGTAATGACTAATGGTAATGTTTTGAATTGGACATGTCTGAATCAGTGTTTGCACATGTGTGTGTGTGTTTGTGTGCATACATAGGCATATCTGCTTGCATGTGCACAGATGAAATTATAATTAATGGGTTGCCTCATTTGCTAGATGTAACTGTAGTTTGGTCTCAGGTAATGGTGTTCAGAGACATTTAAGCTATGCCTAAAAACATTTGTGTTCTGCTGGGGTGGTCATGAAGTGGAAAAGCATATTAATCAATTCTTCATGTTTTTATGCGTGTTTCTAAACTGGAGGTCTGTGTGATGTTTTATGGATATTATGTATTGTTTTTACATTTATTACTTTTAAATGTGATTTTTCTTTTTGTAAATGTGTCAAGGATAGATCATTTCTAATAAATCAAGTTAATGTCTTTGAAAGAGTAACTTAAGTTGTTGACTATGGCCATGTTGTCCACATGGCATACAATGACCTGGTTAAGGCCTTTGACACCATACTGCATTATAGCATAATTACCAAGATAAATTTATTACAAATAGATCCCTATGTGGTAAGATGGACAGCAAATTGGATGAAGAATAGAACTCACACAGTGGATCTAGCAGGTACCTCATCAAAACAGTATAATGGTAGCCAGTGGTGTACTGAAGAGTTCTGTGCTGGGACAGCTTTTTGTTTGAAATTTGCTTTTCAGATAAAAAAGTAATATTGGGAGAAATCCATTTTATCATGTGACAACTAGTTAAGAAATTCTTAGTCGAGTTTTTATTACCAAAAATAAATAAATAAATAAATAAATAATAATAATAATAAAATATATATGGATTCACTTTATAATCCCGAAATTCTGAAATACCGAATTTCAGAATCTCAAGATCATAAAGCCCAAAGTTTACAATACCGAATCCCCAGAAGCACGAATTTTGAAATCTTGAATATTACATACACACATGCACATACACACAACTCCCCCCCACACACAAACACATGTACCTACACTACAGACAAGTCTGCCTGCACCCCACATGTGGGGGGCAACCCCCCCTACTTAAGTATTCTAACTCCAAGGTCGCACTACACAGACACACACAAAAACACCACCATACAAGATAGATTCCCCTTTCACACACACATCATAGTAACACAACACACTGACACACTCTAAATCCCCTAAACAAAACCCTTAAACATAAATACTTACCTGAATCTCCACCTATCCATTCATACAGCGCAACACCAGAAGTGCTAATTCAAAATCTCCGAACTTCAGGATTTTGAATTTCGCGCTTCTGGTGTTTCGGTATTGTCAGCCTTCGGCTTTATGATCTCAAGATTCTGAAATTCGGTATTTCAGAATTTCGGGATTATAAAGTGTTCCTATATATATATCTATATATATATATATATATATATATATATATATATATATATACCATGAAAAACAGGTGCACAGACCCAGAATAGGGTGCTGCATTCCAAACAAACTGTAAAGAACCACAAAATCCAGAACGACACTCCAAGCAATGCTCTGTGGAACTGGAATGGCTAAGTAGATGCTGCAAAAAATGACTCCATCATGGAAAATGCAGAAAAATGTTTCTTTACTTAAGGTCTTTGCTTCAGTTCAGCGTAATGAAGTAAACAGCACACAACAGCTACAGTGCTACTTAATTAAAGAGGCATTTTTCGGCATTTTAACATTTGGGTAAAGGTTAGGTAAGGGGATACATTTACAGTTTTGCATGTTTGGTAATGTGTAGGGCTAGTGTTTAGTATTGTGTTGTTCTTTTATTATTTATGATTAAATATATTTAAACCTTTACTGTGGTTGATCTGTGTAGAGATATTTAAGTTCTGAGAGAACTTGCATATTTATTTGGTGACACTGTGGGCCACTCCTAATAGCCTTGCTCTTAGTCAAACTACCATTTGTATTGATAGTAACATTACACAGTAAGATGGGAGACCCTTTGTTAAGGAAATTAAAGTAGCTGATAAGGGATTCTGGTGTCAGCGATAACTACCTTATAGTCTTGGCAGAAGGGGGCATGGCTAGTAAACCTGTGCCAGCCTTTTCCAGGTGTGTTTAAAACAAATCTCCAAGAGTCTGTGTGTCAGCTACTTGGGCAGGGACACAAAGCACTAGGTGGACAGAGAGAGTGGTGGAGGACTTGGCTTGGAGCCCTGGCTAAGTACTCAACTCTATAGCTGTGCCAGTGGGGAGTCTTATTGGGGATCTGGTGAAAGAGGGAGAAACCAGCCCCAGACTGACTGTGGTCTTTGTGTGTGTTCTTAAGTGAAACTGCACTTGATGCAGAGAGCTACATCTAGAAATGCTGCATGTGCCTGTCATCCTTCCAGTGTACGTCCCCCACTGGTGCCAGTGGTGAGGATTGAGGCTCCTTAATTAATGGTCCAGTGGTGGGGTGTCACAAGGTGTATGATATTGGCTATCTTTAGCTGGATTTCGTTTTTCAGTATTTTGTTATTTGACATTATGGGTGCTCAGTGTTTTTGTGGTTTTGCCGAAATGAAGTACTGCTTTTTTGATAAAAATGTACTTTCAGTCAAATGAACCATAATTATATATATATATATATATATATATATATATATATATATATATATATATATATATATATATATATATATATATATATATATATATATTTTTTTTTTTTTTTCCAGAGACATAGAACGGTAATGTGAATGAAAAAAACTCAGAGCAAAAAAAAAAATGTGATTTTTGTTTGCATTGGATACTGCAGGATCATCGTTATGCCTGCTTGCACAATGAAAGCTAAGAACCTGTCTTCTTCAAGATTTTCTTTATTCCATGTCTAGAGCTTTGGCATGAGATGAATCTGAGTACCCAAGTTAACTTGGCAAATCACAAAAGTGCTAATGTTGTAAATAGAAACAACCCTACAAAGCTTTGTAGGAAATATATCTGAATATGTCATAATGCTTTTCCTGTAAGATATGTATGCAAAGCTGTGAATGTCAGCATTTTTATAGCACTCCACACTTGTTTGACTAAGCATGATTACGAAGCATTTTAATGAGGTGAAGCAATTTGTTAAGTGGTACACAGTCAAAACTTAGTGATTTCTTAGCAATCTGGACCCCAGATGAGTTCTGAACAACTTCTATATTATTAACTTATATTATCTGGTTAACAAATTTAGTAAATAAATATATTACGGATCAATCATTCTCTGTGATGGGATCAAAGACAGGGGACTCAGACTCAGACCCAGCTGAGCTAAGGGATATATCTGTTATTCCTAAGTTCAAATCTTTGTTCATCAACTTTTTTTATGGAAACATATGACTGTTCCTTTTTCTCTAACTTTATATCATATAAGAATACTGCTGTTAATGGTCTCTCCCTATTGCCTTGTCTTCTCTGTAATCTTTCTCACTGTTGCCCATATGAGTTACCTGTGATATATAATTAAATATTCCAAATATCTGAAGGCTTGTAGTTTTGCACAGATACAACTCTGTATGTAAAATTCTGTTGACTATGTAAATTTCATTTTTCTGTCAGTGGTTGAAATGGGTCCTTTGTGGATCAGTCCATTAGGCTGGTCAACAAACATTAATAAATTTAATCGATTTAGCTCCATTTTTGACCTATGTACATTCTGTCAACTCACGTATCCGCTTACTCACTTTCTTTCCACTTTTCCTGATAATGTTCCCTGAGGCAGCAAACATAGCAGACAGAGACTTTTCTTTTCTTGGACATAAACTGAAGCTCATTTTAGGAGATCCCCAAGAGTTCTGTGATCACCCAGGAAGCCTAATCTCTCCTGAGTATTCTGGGTCCACCTAGCACCCCCCCCCCCTCAGTGGGATGTCACTGGAATATCTGCAAAGGGGAACACTTCTAACAAACATGGACAACCTCAGTTTGTTCCCCTCTCTCTGAAAGAGCAGCAGCTTGTCTCTTTTCTTCTCCAAAAGCAAGTTGTGCCTCATCTTCCCACAGATTGTATTGTCTAATAAAATAAAGTTTTCCAAATAACATAGCAGTAAGCATACTTTTTAACGTCTGTAGTATGCTAAGTATTCACTTGCCTTATTTGGAATATGAGGACATTTATATTTTCAAACATTAGCAGTTAAAGCATGTTTTGGTCAGTTATAACCAAAGTATATTCTTTGGTACTTTTGTACTCTGACTAGTAACTTTCGGTCAAACTGACAAATTGGGCCACAGAATATTTTCTCTGGTGGTTGTCTATTAAACTTGCAGCATTGCAAAGATGCCATGCATGACTTAACATGAAGCTACATTTTATTAAATCTTTTATTAAATCTAGTATTGCCAAAGTAAAACAATTAAACTGGCAGAGTGACTTAACATGAAGCAGCATTTTTATGTAATCTTTTATTAAATCTAGAATATTCCGAGTAAAACAATTAAACTGGAAAACTGAAATATTTGCTGTGACTGTAAATGTGATTGCTATCTAAAGCAGGACACCTGTGTATGAAACTATATTATTCAGTGAAACTGTGCTGTTTGATAACTGAGATTTTATTCCCTTACAAGAGATGAAAAAAACATTTGTCTGATATTAAGGACTGTTTCCCTACAACGTCTTCCCCAACAAGTAATAGAATCTACTTCATATGCCCCATACATCTTAGGAGTACAAATGTTATTCATCACATAGCTGTTTTAGTAAAATGAAAAACTTCCTTTCATGTCTAGTCTGACCGCCTCCATTGAAAGAAAAAGTATAGCATGACACAAAACCTTTGTCTCAGTACAGAGTTGTAATTTTTGCAGTTATCTTTGAGGCATTTGCAGTGATTACAAGGCAGGTTCCTTGATTTAAAACAATCGAAGAAATATTCTCCAGGCATTAATAGCTTTACAAATAATAATGCAGCATTCCTTTATACTGTTAAAGTACCAGTTAATACAACTACTTGAATGACTCTTTCCGCTTTCATTAATAGTTTATGAAATGGGCAGCACTGATAAAAGCTTGTCACTTAAATTAAATACATGATGATAAATGATATTTTCTGCAATTGGAGCTACTTTCGATTCTACTCTTATGTCCTCATTTCTTTGTCTGTCCCACAGTGTGCATCCTACCACCCTACTCAGGCATTTCATTCCCATCACCTCTAGCTTCCCCATCTGCTCGGCCTTTACTGCCCAGGTTTCTGTACCATACAGTAGTACTGGCTGCACCTCTGTCTTATACACCTTACTTTTCAGCGTCTTTGGTCTTTTTCTGTCATTCATTATATCTGAGACTCTGTGCCATTGGCTGCAGCCCCTCTGATTCTAGCTTTGACCTCCTCATCCAGACTTCCCATACACTTGAAGCTATTAACTTGTTCCACTGTCTTCTATTTCAATTCCCAGGTTCTTCTGATTTCCCCAGTTTGCTGCCATTACTACTGTCTTATCTGTGCTTAGTTTCATCCCATATGCCTTCAGTTTTGCATTCCATTCCCCTAGCCTTTAGTGAAGTTCTTGCTCAGAGCCTGCCTGAAATGCCACATTATCGTCATACAGCAACTTTGTTGATCTGTCCCTTCTGATCTGTTTGCTACTGTAGTCCATCATTGGTATGAACAACCGTGGGCTCAGAATTGAATAGTGGTGCACACACAATCCCACTGGGAACTCCTCTGTGAGAGTGAACACTGTTCATACTTGAATCATTGGGTCCTTTTACATAACCTGCAGTAATTCTAACAGGGTTTATATCACCACATTGAATGGTGATAAGTTTGAATGCCCCTTTGTTCAAACCTAAAAGTTCAAAAACCCTAAATAGCGAACTCATGGAACAGTGAATCATTGCTCCATGAAAAGAAAATCACAACTTTAAAACAAAATGAAGTGGGGGGCTCCACCCCCACACCCCCCAATGTGGGGGACTGTACAACCTCACCCCCTCACTTAAATATACCAACTTTGAGATCACACTACAGTGCAGGAAATAGCAAAGCCCCAAAGACTGCCCACCGATTTTTTCCCTGGGAAAAAAATTGATGTTCCGTAACTTTGTGGTTTAGGGCTTTTGGACTTTTCGGTTTGAACGAAGGGCGTTCAAACTTATCACCATTCGATGTGGTAATATAGACCCATTCTACCAATATATCTGGGACTTCAAACCACAACAGTATTGCCCAAATCAGCTTTCTTGGGACATTGTCATATGTCTTTGTTAAGTCTAGGAATTCCAAGTTGAACTCTTTCATCATCTCTAGCTTCTTCTCAACTATCCATCTCACTGCAAGCATCAGGTCAGTTGTGCTGTATCCTGATTGAATCCAAGCTGCTCATCTCCCATCTTACATTCTACTACTCTACGTATCCACTTATCAGTCACCCTCTCCAGAAATTTCATGCAATGTGATAGGAGTATGATGCATCTGTACTGCCCACATTTGTCGTGTCCCGTTTGTTCTTGTACACTAGCATGAGTATGCTTATTGTCCAGTCATCTGGGATATGTCTTTCTCTCCACACTGCTATGAGTACCTTCAGAGACCATTTCTTTCCTATCTCACCCAGCATCTCTATCATATCTGTTGTGACCTCATCTGAGCCTGCTGTTTTCCCTGACTTCACTTTCCTTAATGCTATTCTTACTTCCTCTAGG
>NC_056737.1:154902387-154904887 GCF_019279795.1 Protopterus annectens | reverse complement strand
TCTTCACAAACAATATTCAAACTCTTGCTGGCCACCTATCTCCAGATACCTCTAAGCTACTTCCATCTTTTTGCTAATCCATCCCCCATTTCATCTACTACCTATTCCTACTTCCTTTATCTCCTTACTTACTCCAAAAACTTAAACCTACCACCCCTCAGACAATCTTCCTGCAGAATTCCTTATAGGAGCTAAAGCCATTTCCTATCCCATTTCTATTTTGATAAATAGATCTATTAATGAAGGAACTATCCTTCAATCTGGAAGACATCACACATCATCCCACTCACACAAAGGGAAACTCTAGGGACTTCTCTAACTATTGTCCTATAGCACTATTATCCCCATTGCATAAAATTTGGAAAAATGTATCCATAAACAACTGCTAAACCACCTTCTACAAAACAACCTACTAGCCAATTGTCAGCATGGTTTTAGACCTTCCCACAGTACCACCACCGCACTGCTCTCATTTACAAACTCCATCAACTTTAATCGCAACGAAAATAGTCTTTCATCTGCACTCTTCATCGACTTATCTAAAGCCTTTGACATGGTGAACCACCAACTACTTCTGCACATACTGACTTCTCTCTCACTTGATACTCCTGCCATAACTTGGTTTAAATCTTACCTTGAAAACCGACAGCAGGCAGTAATTTGGAAAAATTCACTATCTGATCATCTCCCCATCTCTCTTGGGGTGCCACAAGGCTCCATCTTAGGCCCACTTCTTTTTTCCATCTTTATCAATGACCTGCAATTAGCTATCCCAAATACTATCTGTATTCAATATGCAGATGATTCTACCATTATCTGTACATCTACCTCTCAAACAGAACTCCAGTCTCTTACCCAAAAAGCCTTTAACACTGTAGAACAATGGTTCTCACATCGCTGCCTACTACTTAACCCCAAGGAAACTAAACTGCTTCTCTTCACACCTACCCGAAGGCACATCCCTTACACTTCACTATCACATCCAATGACAGTACTATAATTTCTCCTGATGCTACCACAAAATTACTAGGAATAACAATAGACAACAATCTAAACTATGACAATCATGTCAACACTACTATAAAATCAGTGAACAAAAAAATAGGAACCCTCTACAGAATCAAAGCCTTTCTTACTCCACTTGCAAGAACTACGCTAGCCAGAACTCACCTTATCTCTACTTTACTCTATGCTTCCCCTATATACACCAATCTATCAAAGAAAAACCTCAACAAGCTAGTAATATCTTACAGTAATATTGCTAGATTTGTTACAGGAGCCCCTTTTAGAACACATCACTGTCTGAACCTAAAACAACTAAGCTGGTTAGAACTTTCTAATCAGCTCAAACTTCAACAACTCATAATAGCCCACAAAACCCTGCACCAACCCTCCAAAACTCCAATACTCTCTTGCCACATCACATCTTACTATAATCAGAAACAGCTATGCTCTTCAAGCAAACTATTAATCAAAACCACTATATCTAAAAACTCTGCAGGTGACTGCCTGTTCTCAAACTCTGTTGGAAAAATATGGAATAAATTACCCTCGGATATCTCATCTCTGACTTCTCTCCCACTTTTCAAAAGGAATCTAAAACTGCATCTCAATACAAAATGGCTATGCCCCCAGTAACCCAGACTAATACTATTTCTTTTCTTGTCTTCTGCCTTTTTTCCCTACTACACCCTATAACTCAACACACACTGCCTGTTCTCCAACTTTGGTGGAAAATATATATAATCAACCCTCAGATATCTGATCCCAGACCTCTCCCCACTTTTTAGACCCATCTACACAGTACTTCTTTAAAAAGTCTATGTCCTAATAACTCTACGGTGACTGCCTATTCTCAAACTCTGTTGGAAACATAACAAGACTCTACTTTTGTTCCCCTCTCCTTTTTCTTTTACTTTCCTTCTTCCCTATTTTTTTTTTCTCTACACTCCTACACTCCTTTCAGCTTTTCTTTTACCTCTCATTACACTTCAGCATTCTCTTATAAAATGTATGTATTCATTTGAAACCGACAGCAGGCAGTAATTTGGAAAATTCACTATCTGATCATCTCCCCATCTCTCTTTGGGTGCCACAAGGTCCATCTAGGCCCACTTTTTTTCCATCTTTAGATTAATGACCTGCAATTATTATCTCGCAATACTATCTGTATTCACATGCAGGGATGATTCTACCATTATCTGTACATCTACCTCTCAAACAGAACTCCCAGTCTCACCGCGTTTTTAACACTGTAGAACAATGGTTCTCACATCGCTGCCTACTACTTAACCCCAAGGAAACTAAATTGCTTCTCTCACACCTAATCTGGCTACACATCCCTTTACACTCACTATCACATCCAATGACAGCAGTACTATAATTTCCTCCTGATGCTACCTGCCAAAATTACTAGGAACAACAATAGACAACAATCTAAACTATGACAATCATGTCAACACTACTATAAAATCAGTGAACAAAAAAATAGGAACCCCTA